>NC_090813.1:181807887-181889523 GCF_000390325.3 Nicotiana tomentosiformis
TTTGGGGGTGAAATGTTGTACTCAACTTAACTCGTGTGCCTAAATCATGTTGTACAGCCCTCCAAAAGTGTGAGGTGAACTTCGTACCTCGATCAGAAATAATGAACACAGGCACACCATGAAGACGGACGATTTCATGGACATAGATCTCAGCTAACCACTCTAAAGAATAAGTAACTACTACTGGAATGAAATGTGCCGACTTGGCAACCTGTCCATAATAACCCATACTGCGTTGAACTTCTATTGAGTACGTGGGAGCCCAACAACAAAATCCATAGTAATACGCTCCCACTTCCACTCAGAAATTTCTAGCCTCTGAAGCAAATCACAAGGCCTTTGATGCTCGTTCTTTACTTGCTAACAATTTAGACACCGAGCTATATATGCAACTATATCATTCTTTATTCTCCTCCACTAATAATACTGCCACAAATCCTGGTACATTTTGGCGGCACCCGGATGAATGGAATACCGAGAACTGTGGGCATCTTCAAGAATCAACTCACAAAGCACATCCATATTGGGCACACAAAACCTACCTTGCATCCGTAAAACCCCATCATCTCCAACGGTAACCTGCTTGGCACCACCATGCCACACCGTGTCCTTAAGGACAAGTAAGTGGGGGTCATCATACTGACGCTCTCGGATGCGCTCATACAAGGAAGATCGAGAGACCGTGCAAGATAGAACATGATTGGGCTCCGAAATATCTAACCTCACAAATTAATTGGCCAAGGCCTGAACATCTGATTCTAGTAGCCTCTCCCCAACTGGAATGTACGCAAGGCTACCCATACTCACTGCCTTACAACTCAAGGCATTGGACACCACATTGGCCTTCCCGGGATGATTCAAAATGGTGATATCATAGTCTTTCAATATCTCCAACCACCTCATCTGCCTCAAGTTGAGATCCTTTTGCTTGAACAAATATTGTAGACTCGAATGATCCGTGAATACCTCACACGACATGCCGTAAAGTTAGTGCCTCCAAATCTTCAGCGTATGAACAATGGCTACCAACTCTAAGTCATAAACAGGGTAATTCTTCTCATGAACCTTCAACTGCCGTGACGCGTATGCAATCACCCTGCCATCCTGCATCAATACTGCACCGAGCCCAATACGAGATGTATCACAATACACCGTGTAAGATCCTGAACATGTCGGCAACACCAACACCGGCACCATAGTCAAAGTAGTCTTGAGATTCTGAAAGCTCAACTCACACTCATTGGACCACCTGAACAGAGCAACCTTCTGGGTTAATCTAGTCAGTGGGGCTACTATGGATGAAAACCCCTCCACGAACCGGCGATAATTCTGAACTGCCTCAATCTTCTTAGGGCCTACTTTTATGCCCTTTGCCGATACAACATGCCCCAAAAAGGCGACTGAGTCTAACAAAAACTCACACTTTGAAAACTTGGCATATAACTAACTATCCCTCAGAGTCTGAAGTATAATCCAAAGTTGTTGCTCATGCTCCTCTTGATTGCGGGAGTAGATCAAGATATCATCAATGAATACGATCAAAAAAGAATCCAAATAGGGCTTGTATAACCAAAACTCACACTTTGAAAACATGGCATATAACTGACTATCCCTTAGAGTCTGAAGTATAATCCAAAGATGTTACTCATACTCCTCTCGATTGCGGGAGTAGATCAAGATATCATCAATGAATACTGTCACGACCCAAATCGATGGGCCGCGACGGGCACCCGGTATCTTACTCAACCGAGTACCAACATAACGTATCTTTTCATATCATACTATCATAGGTAACTGAGCCAGAGAGGCTGCTGTCAGATAAGTAAAATACAACATGAAATACCAACTTATACTTAAGACATATGGGCCTATAAGACAAAAATAACCACTCGTACACTAAACATAGGCCGACAAGACCATACAGTCTTTTACGTATATGACATCTGTCTACAAGCCTCTAAGAATACATAATTGTCATAAAGCTCGGGACAGAGCCCCGACATACCAAACAATACACGTCTAAATCATACTGACCAAACAAGTAACTCCGGAGCAAATGGAGTGCACCAACACCTTCTGTTGAGCTGATAGCCTACTTGGAGGACTCTCGACCTGTCTATCGGGACCTGCGGGCATGAAACACAACATCCCCAAGCAAAAGGGACGTCAATACAAATAATGTACCGAGTATGTAAGGAATGAAAATTAGTAAACAATAGACATGAGAGAAATATGGAGTAAAAGACTCAACATGTAAGTCTGAATAACTCTGTGAATCATTAATATTTACAATGTCATGCATATGCGTATAAATGTCATACCATGCATAGGTATATGCGTACATAACATCATCAAGCCTCTGAGGGCATCCCATCATATCATTTCGGCCACTGTGGGCAAATCATCAACGTATACCAGCTGATCAGATGGTGGTGCGTATATAACGCCGTAACCTTTTTCCATATCCCATATACATATAATATACATATAAACGCGTATATAACGCCATCTGGTCATGGGTCAATGTAAATGAATGCAATGCATGAGAAGTACATCAATAAAATATTTCAAAGTGTCATAAGACCATTATATCTTTGATTAATATCATGAAGTAAACTTTATCAACTTACGTATTTTCTGAGACCCATGAACAGATGATAGAATAATATGACACGTGGGGAATCAAGAACATAAGCATCTCTAGTATTTCTATGAATAGACTCATTTATGGAAATTGTGCATTTGCTCGTTTCATTTGTGTTGTATATATCAGGCCAAAAGAAAGAAGGGATAGCCTTAACATACCTGTGCTGGTTCTCTTGATAATCCCTCTAACACACGACAATCGCGACAAAACACGTGACGACAAGATCGGAGTAGGGAAAATTCCGTATGATATTCTTGAGAAAGATTGCACCATACTCCCTTAAAATCGCAAAATCTCACGTTTTTAAGAAACAATCTCGCATGAATTGTTGAAGTAACTCACGTTACTATTTGAAGAATATGATCTTTTCTTGAAGCTTTTTCATCCGTTAGAAAGTGTGACATTTCTTCATTTGGTGATTTTTGAGAAGGCTTTTGTATTAATGGGTGTGGGCCCCACTTGTGGCTTAGTTGGCCAAAGGCTTGTTCAAGTTTTGCCACCTTGAAATTTGACTTAAGAGTCACAAATTGGAGCTGGATCTTGCTGCCACGTGAAGGTTTATTAAACCTTATTCAAATAACTTAATCACCTAGTTAATCTCTTACTAAAATCCATAATACCATTACCCTCATAATTAAAAATTATCTCAAATTACTTAAAATACTACTCAATTTTAACACACTTTGTACACCTTACTATTATGGTCATGTGGTACCTTGTGTGGCACTAGTTCATAAATACTGGGTATTTTAGCTCGGACCGTATTTTACCTCAATATGTCAAACTTTGACGAAAATTCATTTTCTTTGATTCGCTTACCCTCTCACCTTCACGAATTTACTCATCGCCTGTTTGAAATAGCACAATGCTTATAATCTCAAAATAATCTCCTTCCCGAACTCAAGGCGATTAGCTTACGACGAAACTTTAACATACGAAAATGCGGAATGTCACATCTTATTTCAGAGCTTATATCAATTTACTTATGGCATACTTCCACATATGAAAACATGGGGTGTAACATCATTTCCTCCTTTGGAACATTCGTCCTCGAATGTTGACTGATGCACTTATCATTTTCATGACTTATGTCTTTCGAATACTTTAGTACTCTCCTTGCTATCTAGGCAACTGTTCTGTGAATAATTCCAAAGGCCAGGGCATTCCCCCCTTTAGGCCTCTTTCTCACACAACGACTTATGGTCGGAATCCTTCCAATCTCGTAACTGTTGCTACCTTCTATCACGCAGCTTGTACGACTCTGACCTTGTAAGTGTGCCTATGCGACTCTTCTTTCCTTTTTTCTCCAGCTTTTAGCCCATCTCTAGGCCTCACTTTGTAAACATATACAGAGCTTGACAAGATGTCCCTCTGGGCATCTATAGGTATACTGAAGTTTTTCGCTCGGTACTTTGTCGAACTTACGAATATTGCTATATCTTATTTCATAGGCCCTGTTATCTATCCGCATGACTTTACTGCATCCAAATGGGTCATAATATACCATAACTCTTACCTCAATTTATCGTTACTGAAGTCTGCTACCAAACTCCAGGTTACGTTCGTTGCTTATCCTATATGTATAAATCTATTTCCTTTAATGCTTCCTCATTACTGTTCATCTTAAGAATGACGGCCTAATCTCACCTCATATTTTGTGACTTTTGTCCCTCCATTGTTGATTCACCTTAATGTCGATCTATCATCTACCACTGATAACTTGATCACTTATGTAACACTGCCGCTAGGGCTCACGTCTCATCGGGGACATCTGGAGTAATTAGATTGATCCACCTAGGGGCGATACTATACTTCCATAACCGTATTTTGTAGCATCCCAATATGACTCACCTTACATAGGTATTTTAATCCCGTACAATTCATGAAATCCTCTTCAAGTCATTACTCAATCGAAGGCCAAAACGTCATCCTTTATCTATCACAAACACATCCTCGTTCCACTACTGGGGCAGCATACCATTTCTTCTAGATGCTATTAGTATTAGATCCCTTTGAGTTCATTCAGGCTATACTAAACTTTCTATAACTTAGAGAAACCATTAGCTCTCTTGTTTTCATGGGCTTAATCCCGAGGACTTATCCATTCTTGTCACCTTCTCACTCGCCCTTTCTCATCCTTACTCCTGTTATAAAACTTTATCACTTTACTATACTTTAGCTTGCGACCTATACGTATCTATTTATACTATTCGCAACCTTCCTTCAACTTTCTTTCACCGTATATTTCCTTATGGTATTCTGGAACATTAAGCAAGACATCACATCGTCTCTAACTCTTCTTTACTCTCTTGGCTAGATCTCTCGGTACCTAGAAACCATAGGCTGGAAGATATGCTACTGACGATGCCGTTATTATTCCTGGATACTGAATTCCTGCGCTTCTAGCCTTTTATCCAAAGTATGGACTATTCACAACCTTCTGCATTTGAGTATTTTGTACGTTGTTCACCTTTACCTTACTACCTTAAAATATTGCATCGTATCTTCTATTTCTTTTATGACCTCCCTTCCACATAGGTATAATTCACGTCCATAACTTGAAGCTCTATTATAATACTTGCACCTCTGGTGCATATACAATCTGGTGGGAGCTTCGTATTGACTTCTTATGAGGCTGGTACTTTTCTAATTGGCTTCATCGTAGGGTCGTTATAGAATATGGTTGTTGTTCTTTCTCTCTTGTACCTCTGATATTAAGAGTGATCCTGCAATGTTCTCAATCACGATTTCTATAATTTTCTGGGTCCAATAATCAGACTCCTGATTTACTTGGTTAATGTAACTCTTTAGTTTTCTCTTCCTTCTGATCAGCCTATATGTAGGTTTAAGCTATCTTCCGATCTGCGGCTCATGGTATTAGTTATTACTTTAGCTCGTCATGGGCACTATGGAATATCCATGATATAATCTTCTAACAATTCAATCCTTTGTCTATGACTTGGACTCAATTATTTTTTTTAACTTATACTAGAGTCTTCTACCGCTGTATGATTGTCATCATATACGCTGCATGGATAATACTCTGAAATCTTAAGTGCGTTCATAATGTAACTAACTCTGGATCATCTCAGCTTTCTTTAATCGTAGGCAATTACTCTTCCTGGTCTTTCTGCCCCCTTGTTGTGTGTATACTTAGCTTATCTTAGTTCCCACGCATGTCAAAATTTTTGTGCGACTCACATGGTCTCGAATATTACCTTTGGTTTTATTTTCCGCTCATTAGCTACGATAGGTGTCACTTTCTTATAGAGTGCATACAATTTTGTAGTGAGACTGTTTTTACATGACCATTTCTCCTTCAAGTTACCATGTTTAGGTTGAAGCCTTCTTCCTTATTTCCTCAGCTATTCTTTCACTGAAGTACTTAGGGAGGAACCTCTGACTCTTGTAAAGTTGCGAGCTTATTACATCGTATACTCGACGGAACTTTTGATGTCCTTCCTTGCCTATAATTATCCGTAGTTACTTACCTCCATGCCCTTGTGCTTGTGGGGTTGCTTTTGAATTGATATTTTGACTGTCTTCCCAGTGGCACTCTCTTTTATTTTCGTAACACTCATTTGGTACCTTTGACTACCCCAACTCCTATCTGAATATATCTTAATTATTACAATGTCATAACTGCGGGGCTGAATTCACTATATTAGGTTTTACTATGTTTATCTTGCACGATCTATTGATTTTTCTGTATCCTCTTGTCTAGCCATAACTAGGCTTTTCCTGAATCAACTACTAACTACTCATTGGCCCATTCTTATATCAATATTTCGCGTAATCTTTCTTGGGTTATTTCCTTTGTCTTAACTTACCTCTCGCACTGGCTCCTTATTCATCAATAACGACCCGGACAGGAACCCTTACTTCCTTTCCTTGATGCCGTGCTTGCATAATATTCTAGAATCGTAGCATATATGTAGGATTCAGATAAGTGTAATCTCATTCCTTTCTCATTTTTATCGCATTCTTCCTTTATCATTCCATAGTTACTAGAACCACTTAATTCTGACTTAATGCCACATCACTTCATATTCCCCCTTTAGGGGAGTACTAAGAGTTGGGGCCACGAGGATCTACCTATAGATGTTTTACCTTTTCATCTTTGGCATCTTTTCACAACATCGATGACCCTTACTAGCCTTACGGCAATCCTTCTGTACCAAGGATAACAAAATTCCTTACTCGCGAGGATGACACTTAGTGTAACTGGAACATATAGTCCCTTAAGCTTAACTTTTCTCACATTGCTTGCTTTAGGAAAACGTCTTTCTGAATGACCATTCTCTGAATTTCTCATGAATCTCCTTCTGTTGTCCATTCTATTATCGCCGGAACGAAATCTGAAATTCTCACGATACTGATTATTATCAAATCACTTAGTCCCTAATTCATGTTTAGTTTATCTTGTTCATCAGTCCATACTGATTTCTATTATTCTGGGGTCTAACTTTTCCTTTTGGTAATCACGTTAGAATCACGAACTTATTTTTCAAAATGAGGATATGACTTTATGGCCTATATTCTTTTGTTGCCTCAAGGCCTGTCACCTCTCGTCTTTTCCTTCACTTGATTATAGACTCTATAATACTGTCATCTTTTGATCAACCGTTGTCATTCATGTATCATATCTTACTCATAATGCTTCATTGACTCTCTTCTTATTTCCCGCTAACATCTATGTCTATCATTTTATTCTGAAAAGTCGAACAAGATATTCTTTTGCTTTTAGCTCCCCTTGCTCCATCCATTGGCTCTTCGAATTTCCTAACATTCTTCCTCTACTAGGGACAGCAGCCACACTAAGGTAATATTTATCCCTTCAAGGCTTCCAGTGCGTATCTTTGTAGTACTCATATCTAGCTGTACTATTTTAGAGTGCACAATCTGGGTGTCTCACAAGGAGATCTATTAGCACATTTTCAATATCCTTTGGAAATGTCAACTAACGCAAACAAGCCATCCACCATTTTGGGTCACTCTAACCCCAGCCAGATCCTGATATCCGTCCTTCTCTTATACTACTTCTGTTAGCTTCCATAGGGCATAAATGAGATCGGTGTGGCCAATTGTATCTGTTACAATTGAAGGTAACTCAAAATGCTTATATTTCTCTGGCTGAATGGTAAATAATGATATTCTTCACTAACTGGGTACCTCGTACCCTTCTTCGTCTTGCTTCTTTTACTTGTTGAAATTTGTATCTATATTCTGAATCTCTCATTGCCTTTCACCATAGAGGTGGACAGAAGATATTCATGCCTTAGGGCTTCTTAACAAGAAGCTTACACGTCTTAGTATACACATGTTCTGATGAAGACCTCATATTTATCCATCATAAGCATGATGAAAAAATCGAATTCCTTTGACTCAACTCTTCCACAACTATATCTCTTACCAACCGTCTTTCTGGATGTAGGCATAGTCGTATTATGAATAAAATAGAATTTAGGAGTTAAAATTCTTACAGCTGAGCTCTACCACACGATCTAGAGTAAGAAGAAAGAGTGACAGTCATAAATGCCCTGTAGCCTCCTACTTATAAGTGTGGTGCACGACACACCCATAAACAAGACTCTACTAGACACAGCTTGTAGACTCCCTAGGAAAGAACTGCTCTGATATCACTTTTGTCACGACCCAAACCGATGGGCCGCGACGGGCACCCGGTACCTTACACAACCGAGTACCAACATAACATATATTTTCATATCATACTATCATATATAACTGAGCCGGAGAGGCTGCCGTCAGATAAGTAGAATACAACATGAAATACCAACTTATACTTAAGACATGCAAGCCTATAATGCCAAAATAACCACTCGTACACTGAACATAGGCCGACAAAACCATACAGTCTTTTACGTACATGACATCTGTCTACAAACCTCTAAGAATACATAATTGTCATAAAGCTTGGGACAGAGCCCCCGCCATACCAAACAATACACGTCTAAATCATACTGACCAAACAAGCAACTCCAGAGCAAATAGAGCGCACCAACACCTTCCGCTGAGCTGATAGCCTACTTGGAGGACTCTCGAACTGTCTATCTGGACCTGCGGGCATGAAACACAGCATCCCCAAGCAAAAGGGACGTCAGTACAAATAATGTACCGAGTATGTAAGGAATGAAAATTAGTAAACAATAGACATGAGAGAAATATGGAGTAAAAGACTCAACATGTAAGTCTGAATAACTCTGTGAATCATTAATATTTACAACGTCATGCATATGCGTATAAATGTCATACCATGCATAGGTATATGCGTACATAACATCATCAAGCCTCTGAGGGCATCCCATCATATCATTTCGGCCACTGTGGGCAAATCATCAACGTATACCAGCTGATCAGGTGGTGGTGCGTATATAACGTCGTAACCTTTTTCCATATCCCATATACATATAATATACATATAAATGCGTATATAACGCCATATGGTCATGGGTCAATGTAAATGAATGCAATGCATGAGAAGTACATCAATAAAATATTTCAAAGTGTCATAAGACCATTATATCTTTGATTAATATCATGAAGTAAACTTTATCAACTTACGTATTTTCTGAGACCCATGAACAGATGATAGAATAATATGACACGTGGGGAATCAAGAACATAAGCATCTCTAGTATTTCTATGAATAGACTCATTTATGAAAATTGTGCGTTTGCTCGTTTCATTTGTGTCGTATAGATCAGGCCAAAAGAAAGAAGGGATAGCCTTAACATACCTGCGCCGGTTCTCTTGACAATCCCTCTAACACACGACAATCGCGACAAAACACGTGATGGCAAGACCGGAGTAGGGAAAATTCCGTATGATATTCTTGAGAAAGATTGCACCATACTCCCTTAAAATCGCAAAATCTCACGTTGTTAAAACACAATCTCGCATGAATTGTTGAAGTAACTCACGTTACTATTTGAAGAATATGATCTTTTCTTGAAGCTCTTTCATCCGTTAGAAAGTGTGACATTTCTTCATTTGGTGATTTTTGAGAAGGCTTTTGTATTAATGGGTGTGGGCCCCACTTGTGTCTTAGTTGGCCAAAGGCTTGTTCAAGTTTTGCCACCTTGAAATTTGACTTAAGAGTCACAAATTGGAGCTGGATCTTGCTGCCACGTGAAGGTTTATTAAACCTTATCCAAATAACTTAATCATCTAGTTAATCTCTTACTAAAATCCATAATACTATTACCCACATAATTAAGAATTATCTCAAATTACTTAAAATACTACTCAATTTTACTCATCGCTTGTTTGAAATAGCATAATGCTTATAATCTCAAAATAATCTCCTTCCCGAACTCACGTCGATTAGCGTACGACGAAACTTTAATGTACGAAAATGCGGAATGTAATATCTTATTTCTGAGCTTATATCAATTTACTTATGGTGTACTTCCACGTACGAAAACACGGTGTAACAAATACGATCACAGAAGAATCCAAATAGGGCTTGAATACTCAGTTCATCAAATCCATAAATATTGCTGGGGCATTTATCAACCCAGATGACATTACTAGAAACTCATAATGCCCATACCGAGTCCGAAAACCTGTTTTAGGGACATCCAATGCCCTAGTTTTTAACTGATGGTAGCCAGACCTTAAATCAATCTTCAAAAACACCTTGGCTCCCTGAAGATGACTCAATAAGTCATCAATACTTGGCAACGGATACTTGTTCTTGATAGTGACTTTGTTCAACTGCCAATAGTCTATACACATCCTCATCGACCCATCTTTCTTCTTCACGAACAACACGAGCGCACCCCTGGGCTACACTAAGTCTAATGAATCCCTTATCAAGCAAATCTTGCATCTGCTCCTTCAATTCATTCAACTCTGACTGAGCCATGCAGTATGGTGGAATGGAAATGGGTTGAGTGCTTGGAGCCAAATCAATACAGAAGTCAATATCTCTATCGGGTGGCATCCCCAGTAGATCTACAGGAAATACCTCTGGAAACTCACGCACAACTGGAACTAAATCCATGGAAGGAACCTCCTCACACGAATCACGAACATATGCCAAATAAGTTAGACATCCCTTCTTGACCATACGTCGAGCCTTGACATAAGAAATAACCCTGCTGGTAGAATGGCCAGGAGTCGCTCTCCATTCTAATTGAGGCAACCCCGGCAAGGCTAAGGTCACCGTCTTGGCATGACAGTCCAATATAGCCTGATAAGGTGACAACTAATCCATACCTAAGATAACATCAAAATCTACCATATCAAGAAGTAGAAGATCTATGCTAGTCTCAAGACTCCAAATAGTAATCACACACGAACGATAGACACCATCCATAACAATAGAATCTCCCACAGGCGTGGACACACACACATGAGCACTCAATGAATCACGAGGCACAAGTAGATATGTAGAAAAATAGGATGACACGTAGGAATAAGTAAAGCCTGGATCAAATAGAACTAAAGCATCTCTATGGAAAACTGGAATAATACCTGTGATAATGGCGTCAGATGACTCGACCTCAGATCTAGCTGGGAAAGCATAAAATTAGGGTTGGGGCCCACCACTCTGACCTACGTCTCTAGGACGACATCTAACTGGTTGGCCTCCACCTCCAACGGTCTGACCTCCACCTCTAACGGCCTGACCTCCACCTCTAGCTGCATGGCCCCTGCCTCAAGCTGGCTGAGCGGGCGGTGGAGCAATCAGTGCTGGGACCATGGCACGAGAAATCTGTTGTGGCATGTCGCCCAACAATCTCGGACAGAACCTCCTGATATGACCAGTACCTCCATAACCAAAACACCCATCCTACTGTTATGGTTGCTGAAGCTGACCTGAATGAGCCGGATAACCACGGTGATAGCTCTGAATCGGAGGGGCACTGATAGGAGCTGATGGTACATTATAGGCTATCTATCTAAAATGAGGCACATAAGGATCATGACTCCCCGAAGCACTATGGGATGCCTGAAGCTCTAACTAAAATGGCCTACGAGGATGGCCTCTACCAAAAGTACCCCTTCCTCCAGATGAGGCACCATTGAAACTACCGGAATGACGAGGCCTTCTATCAGACACCGCCCCCCTCTCCTGCCACAAACCATCTCGATCCGTCTAGCAGTATCTACTGCTCTTTGGAAAGTAATATCATCTCCAGTCTCCTTGGCCATCTATAGCCTGATAGTGAAAGTGAGCCCATCAATGAATCTCCTCACTCTCTCCATCTCAGTAGGGAGCAAGATAATGGCAAAGCGATCTAGGTCTACAAATCGAGTCTCATACTAGGTAACAGTCATACTACCCTGCTGAAGACGCTAAAACTATTGGCGGTAATCCTCTCTCAGAGTGACAGTGATGAACTTCTCTAGAAATTGTTGTGAAAATAAATCCCACGTAAGTGCAGGAAAACCAACTGGTCTAGTCAACATATAGTCTCTCCACCATCTCTTGGCAGAACCAGTCATCTGAAACACTGCAAAATCAACCCCATTGGTCTTAACTATATCTAAGTTCTGAACACCTTGTGGCAGCGGTCTAGATCATCCCGTGGGTACTCAGAAGGTGTACCACTAAAATGAACAGGGAAGAGCTTGGTAAACTTATCCAACCTTAACAAGGCCTCAGAAGACATAGCGGGCCTATCACCGACATATGCCACAAAAACCAGCTGCTGTTGGAGTCTAATACTGGGGAGCTGCCTGCTCCGGGGTGTGAGTAGCGGGAGTCTGTGCTCCTCCCCTAGGCCGAGAGATGGCTCATGCCACCGGTAATGCACATGTTTGGGCCACACTCTCCATAAGGCCCACCAAGCGGACTAAAGTGTCCTAAAGCACTGGAGTGACTATGAATCCCTCGGGGACCTGAGCTGGTCCGACGGGTACAGTCAAAACTGGAAACCTCCTCCTCGTGATCAATCTGAGGCTCCACTGCGGGGGCTACTGCTCGAGCTCTAGGCCGAGCTCTACCCTTACCTCGGCCTCTGGCTCGACTTCGGCCTCGGCCTCTGCCCTTGGTAGTAGTTTTCACAGGGGGCTCCGGCTCCTGTCCGGCTGTAGATGTTGTGCACGCAATCTACGAGAGAACAAGAATAGAATGGTTCAATCATCAATGATAGAATAAAATCGCACAATAGAGAAAGAAAGAAGTGATTTTTTTCCTAAACTCCATAGCCTCCGGAAGATAAGTACAGACTTATCCGTACCGATCCTCCAGACTCTACTAAGCTTGCTCGTGACTCGTGAGACCTAGGAAACCTAGTGCTCTGATACTAACTTGTCACGACCTAGAATTCCCATTCTCGGGACCGTGATGGCGCCTAACATTTCACTTGCTAGGAAAACCAAAGTTAGAAATAATTTTTATCCATTTTAACAAATCAAATTAAATGATAACCAAGAAAAACTGAATAAAGCTGAAATAGCGTGAGTAAACCAAAACAACAGCGATCTCTAGATACAAACCCAGAACTGGTGTCACAAGTACATGAGCGACTAGAGTACTGCAAATAATAGTTTGAATGAAAGCATAACTGTCTGAAATGAAATTAACAGCTAAAGTAATGTAGAGGGGACTTCAGGGTTGCGAACGTCAGGCCGTTGTACCTCAAGTCTCTATTAAGCAATCAATCCGAGCAATCTACTCACCGCCACTAGGAACGACTCCAAAATCTACACAAGAAGTGTAGAGTATAGTATGAGTACAACCGACCCCATGTACTCTATAAGTGTCAAGCCTAACCTCGACGAAGTAGTGACGAGACTAAAGCGGGTCACTTACTATAACTTATACGCAGTATTATAATAATAATAATAGGAAAGCAAAATAGTAAATGACGGCAAGCAGTTAACTAATAAAAACAAACTCAATCCTCGAAATTAGTGAATCGAGAAATATCAGTCCTCAGAATCTCATATGAAAATACTGAAAGCTAACACAACACAAAAATAAATACAACACACATAATCTGTTGCGGCGCGTAACCCTATCCCACCGTACAAACACAATCCTCCTTTATTTCACCATATCAATATCAAGAATCACATATAACATCCGTTGCGGTGCGCAACCCGATCCCACCGTTTAATCATAGTCAATATCAAAATTCTCCCTTATTTCACCATATCAATATCAAGAATCACATATAAAATCAGTTGCGGTACGCAACCCGATCCCATCGTATGATCATAGTCAATATCAAAATCCTCCCTTGTTTGACCATATCAATATAAAATCACATGTAAAATCCATTGTGACACGCAACCCGATCCCACCATATCAATATCAAAATCCTTCCTTATTCCACCATATCACAACCGTTGTGGTGTGAAACCCGATTCATATTCAATAAATGTAATCAAACCAACAACTCAATTCAGAAGAATCTCTACGATTAAAGAAATATGAAAGAAAAGCAATAAAAGAACCCCGTACCAAATCAAGGAATGCTACAATTAATACAAAAGTAACAAAACAAGCCAAATATACGACAGTTAAAGTGTACAAGTAAGACAATTAAGGCAAGCAACAATTAATCATGGAGTCATGGAAGAAACGAGCATTTTAATACAAGAATAATTAATGACAAATAACAAGTTACGACATAGAAAGCAACTAAAATATGTAAAAGTTAAGACATGGAATAAGATAATTCATGAAATATGAGAAATCATGGAAACAATTATTTTGACGGCGTATATACACTCGTCACCTCGCATATACGCCGTTACGCACGTAATTCACATAACATATAGTTCAAGGGTTCCTAATTCCCTTAAGTCAAGGTTAGACCCAACACTTACCTCGCTCCGCAAGCAAATCAAAGTTCAAGCGGGGCTTTTCCTCTAAAATTCGCCTCCAAACCAATCGAATCCAACCAAAAATGACTTAATATCAACAAACAATGCTAGAGAAATCAATTACAATGCATAAAGCTAAGATCTTTACACTTTTCCTAAAAGTCAATAAAAATCAACCCTCGGCTCGCTTGGTCAAAATTTGAGATTCGGACCAAAACCCGATTAATCATTCACCCCCGAGCCCGATTATGCGATTATTTTTTAAATTCGACCTCAATTTGAGGTCTAAATTTCAAATTTACAAAATCTCCCAATTCTACCCAAATTCCTAATTTCTACCATAAAAATCCAAGATTTAGTGTTGAAAACACTTGGAAAGTAATGGGTAATTGAAAAGAAATAGATTAAAGTTGCTTACCAATATTTTTGGACAGAAAATCCTCTAAGATAACCGCTTCTAGGGTGTTTAGGGTTGAGAGTTTGAGAAATGAGCTAAATCCCGTTTTTTCCTCTTTTACCCAGCTGTGGATGTCGCAACTGTGATATGTTGTTCGCAATTGCGAACATAGCAAATGCTAGAAAGAGGTCGCAAATGCAAACCCTTCTTAAAAGGCCATTCATCGCAAATGCGATATTTTGGTCACAAATGCGAACACATATCCCTCTCAAATGCGGACCATCCCTTCGCATATGCGAAGGTTGCCCAGGAACGTGTTAAGTCTCAAATGTGACTCTCCTTTCGCAAAAGCGGCAACTGCATGCTCGCAAATGCGAGACTCTGCCCAATCCAGCCCATGCTCGCAAATGCGAAGCCTTGTTCGCAAAAGCGAGGCTCGCAATTGCAAAACGTGCAGCAGAGCACCAGTAACAGTGAAGGCATCATTTATTCTCCCAAGTCCAAAATCACTCTATAGCCTATCCGAAACTCATCCGAGCCCCTCGGGCTCCAAACTAAACATGCACACAAGTGTAATAATATCATACGAACTTGCGCACGCAATCAAATCACCAAAATAACATCTAAATCTAGGAATCAATCCTTAATACGAATGAACTTTCAAAGTGAAACTCAAGAACACTAGAATCACGGTTAAGTGTCCAAATGATGTTAAATCAATTCCGAATTGGACCAAATTTTGCAAATAAGTTTCAAATAGCAATATAAAATTATTCCAAGTTTTAATATCAAAATCCGAACCCGTTAGCTAAGAAGTCAACTTTTGGTCAAACCTTGAAATTCTTCAACTTTCAAAAATGCTAGTTTTGGGCAAAACGAGTCAAAACAAGTTAGGGACTTTCGAATTCAATTCCGGGCATATATACCGTCAGGTCCCAAATAACAATACTAACCTACCGGAACTGTCAAAAGACTAATCCGGGGTTAGTTTACACAAAATATTGACCGTAGTCAACTCAAATTATTTTAAAGACAAAATTTATATTTTCTTAGATTTTTCACATAAAAATATTCCAGAATAAGACATGGACTGTGCACGCAAATCAAGGAAGACTAAGTGGAGCTATTCCAGTCTCAAAATACAGAAATGATGGCTATATCTCAAAGTTACCTATTGGGTCATCACATTTTATTAGTCCTTTTGTAATAATATCAGTAAGTGGATCTGTTGTTGCAATGTATTTGGTAGTGACAAGTCCCTGTTGAATTTTTTCTCTCACAAAATGACAATCAATTTCAATATGTTTGGTTCTTTCTTGATAAACTAGATTTGCAGCTATTTGTATGGCTCCTTTGTTGTCACAGTAGATATTAATAGGTAATTTGATTTGTGTATCAACTTCTTTTAGCAAACCATAAAGCCAAATTAGCTCTGGTACTGTTGTTGCTAGACTTCTATATTCAACTTTCGTAGAGCTTTGAGATACAGTAGTTTGTTTCTTAGATTTCCAAGAGACCAAAGAGTCACCAACCTTGATTAAGAAGCTTGTGACTGATTTTCTGGTCAAAGGGCATGCCGCCTAATTTGCATCATAGAATGCAGTAATTGTATTATTCTGTGTACTAGATAACATGATCCCTTGCTCAGGATGGTTTTTAATGTATTTTACAATCCTCAAGGCAGCTCATATATGTGGTCATTTAGGCTGTTAAAGGATTGGCTGAGTGTTTGAACTCCAAATGATATATCTAGCCTAGTTACAGTTAAATATAGAAGTTTTCCAATCAATCTCTTATAAGAAGCTTGATCAACCAACGAGTCCTTTTCTTCTGAGTCTTCTGTCTTTCCAACACAGTCATCATACTGTTTGGAAGTTAGTTTGACATTAATATCAATAGGAGTTACTACTGGTTTGGCTGTAGCTAGTCCAACTTCTGAAATTAGTTCCAAAGCATATTTCTTTTGATACATAGTGATTCCTTGATTAGATCTAGCAAACTCAATACCTAGAAAATATTTTAATTCTCCCAAGTCTTTCATTTTGAAGGCATCCTGCAGTGATGTTTTGGTCTCCTCAATCAGTTGTCGACTGTCTCTTGTAATTAACATGTCATCTACATATACTAAAATTATAGTAACTCCTTGAGAAGTTTTCCTAATGAATAATGAGTGATCAAACTGACTTTGTTTTGAAGTTGAACTTTAGTAAAGCTTCACACAGATTTGCATTCCACTGTTTAGGGGCTTGTTTAAGCCCATATAGGGATTTAATAAGATTGCATACAGTATTCTCCCCCTGCCTTTTAAATACCTGAGGAAACTCTATATAGATTTCATAAAATAAATCACCTTGAAAGAAAGCATTATACACATCCATTTGATGTATATGCCATTTTTTGTAGCTTCTAAAGCTAGAATGGTTCTCATTGTAAATATTTTCTCCACTGATAAAAATATTTTTTAATAGTCAGTTCCTTCCTTTTGGCTATACCCATTAGCTACTAATCTAGCTTTAAACTTTTCAATCTCACTTGAGGCTTTGTATTTTATTATGAAAATCTACTTGCAGCCTATAGGTTTCTTACCTTCTGGTAGTGTCACAATATCCCAAGTGTGATTGTTCTTAAGAGCTTTTATTTCTTCATTCATTTCTTGTATCCATTCGGGGTCTAAGATAGCTTCAGAGTAATTAGCAGGTTCAGTGACTGAAGAGGTTGCAACTACATATGCTTGCTATTTAGGAGAGAGTTGATCATAGCTTACATATTTATTTAGTGCATGATGAATATTAAGAGACACAGTCTCTCATCCAAACCGGAGGATGCTTACCTCTGCAAGACTTTCTAATTTCTGATTCTAAGTTTCTACAGTTTTAGGAGGCATCTCTTGTGTACTGTGATCAGGTTGTTCAGGGTATACATGTAGGTTTGTGTTCTCGGTATATAGGTCTACATAGTCTTCTTCCATTGTGTTTTGGTGTTCATCATTTTCAGCTCTGTCAAATTGATTAATGTTTGAGACTCATGTTCTAGTTCCAAAAAATATTTCAGGATTGTCTATTGACACTCTTGATTCTGGTGTGGCATCCACAAATACAGGTTTTGAGATACACTCTTTCCTGGTGAATGGAAATGTGTCTTCTCTAAAAATTACATCCCTGCCGACAAAGAAGGATTTATTAGAGAGATCATACAGGATGTAGCCTTTTTGGACTTCTGAGTAGCCCAAATAAATAAATATTTTTGCTCTTGGCATTAACTTGTCATGTTCTTGTAGTGTTTTGCAAATCACAAACAACCTAATACTCTAAGATATATTAGGGGAGATTTTCTTTGTATAGCCTTTCAAAAGGAGACACAATACCAGTAACTAAATTGGGCATTCTCTATATCAAGTAGACTGCAACTAGTATGCAATGGCCCATAAACTTGATAGGTATTTGTGCTTGAAATCTGATGGCCCTTGTAACTTCCTGTATATGTATGTGCTTCTTCTCAGCTACTCCATTTGCTGAGGGGTATATGCATAGGTTCTTTGGTGTATGACACCCAAAGTTTTGAACAAATTTTCACACATAGAGTTCACAAACTCTATTCCATTGTCTATTCTAACAATCTTTACTATTCTATCAAATTGAGTTCTGACATAATTAAAGAAATATTGTATTGATTCATACATCAGACTTTTATTTTAGAAAAAATACCCAAGTCATTCTAGAAAAGTTATCTATAATAGTCAATAAATACTTGTTTCCATCTAAAGTAGCTATTCTATAAGGGCCCTACAAGCCTACATATATTAGATCAAAGCACCTACTACTCTGAATACTCCTTATAGGAAAAGGCATTTTAGCCTGCTTGGCACTAGGACATACTGTGCACTTATTTATTCTATTTTTCAAAGTTTCAAAATCTACTAAGAGTAACTTCTTAAGAATTTGTGTATATACATGACAACATCTTCTATGCCAAAGAACTACATCTGATTTATCAGCTTCAGTTGTTTCATTTCCTCTTGCAGTTAAAGCAGACACTTTGTCCCTTACAGTTGTATTAGTGTATAGTAGGTAGAATTCACCATCTTCTTTACCAATCCTCTTCACCTTCCCAGTAAAGAGCTCCTAAAACACACAAAAATTAGGAAAAAATATAGTTGAGCATTGCAATTCTTTGGTTAGCTTAGAAACTGACAATATGTTATATTTGAATTAAGGAACATGGAACACATAGAACTAGATCTTATATGAGTGACTACTGTAATGTCACCATTTGGTAACAAGACTTTCTTTGGATTTCTTATTTCAGCTATTGTTCCTTTATCCAATAAGCAGATATCAGAAACCATATGATTTATAGCTCCTGTATCTATGATCCACTATCTAAGACAATCAGAAACTAATAAGGTTGTATCAATACATACTACATCTGCTGTTGAGGTAGTATTTAGCACAATATTTTTATTTAGCATTTGGAGGATCTGTTCATACTGTCCTTTTGTGAGAGCATAGTTTCGCAGTTGACTTGCAGAGTTCTCTATGTTTGAATTTGCACTGTGAGAACAACTTCCACCTGTTGTCTATTAATGTACATTTGTATTTTTCTCTTTAGCCACTGAATTCATAATCCAAGAAAGCACAATGACATTCACTATTTCCCAATGATTGCATATCGTTTCTAAGAATTTTTCTTTGTTGCATGTACAATCAACAATGCCCAGCTTATTCTTTCCTACCAATGCCACTTGTATAGACCTAAATCAAATAGAATAATTCTCAATATCAGTCAATTGAAATGAGGTGATCTGAATTCCACTCACATCAGCAGTTATAGAAAGAGGGGATGATTATAATCAATCCCAGTAGCTTGATTTCCAGATTTTTGATTCACTAATTTGGCATTGATCTGAATTCCTGGATTCTGCTCCAATTGTTCATTAGTTATCGCTATTTCTTGCTAATTCAAGATTTTACAGATCTAATAGCTATACTTTTAGTAGAAGATAGATAAGAGATAGAAATTAGAGTTAAGATCGAGAAGCAAGCTAGAATTTCGAGCTTGATTGCTCTGATACCATATTGTAATTCATTGTGTAGTTATGGCTGAAGCTTTAGAAGGAAGAAGAAGACAAAGTTGTTGAGAGAGAGAGAGAGAGAGAGAGAGAGAGAGAGAGAGAGAGAGGAAATGTAAACTTATTTTTCATTCTTTAAAACTTGCAGAACACAGAACTCTACTGACTTTATACACTATTTCTTAACTACGTATTACTAACAACTTAACTAACTCTTAATAATTCTTAACAGCTAAGTAACAACCACTCTATACAAAGACTTTTATACCCTCACATTATTTAACATTGTTTATATAGTTTTTAGATATCTAACTTTTAATTTTAAAATATCAATTCATCTAATAGCTTCAAATTAATCAAATTGAATCTCAATAACCGGAGAGAAAGCTTGTCAAAATACAGATAAGTATATTAGTTGGAATGGACATAACAAAACATATGCAATATGGGATTTATAAGAAAGCGGTCAGTGGATCAGCCATTAACGTCGTGGATAGTGGAGTTTAAAGTTATGAAGCAGAAAATAAGGAAGGTAAGTGGCTCATGGGAAGTGAAAAGTGTAGAGAAATAGTGTTCACTGTTTGATTTGAAAACGTGGTCCGAGAAACATCGATCTGGCTGGACCATCTCGATAGCGTCTCATTGTGAAAAATCACTATTTAGCCATTTTTTACTCATGCTACTAACAACTAGCCAGTATTTTAAAAGCAATTAACCACCTAGGCGAGATATGTCATAGTATAAGATTTTTTAAGCTCGTGTGCTAGGATGATATTATCAGCAATCTTTCTTTTAGGCATGACCTCAGACTAAGCCAAAGAATGGCAACAGGGCGGGTGAGTTTTCTCTGATACAGGGTGGGATGGGTTTGCTCTTATAAGGGTGCAAGGCAGGTTAAAATATTTTCTGCCAAAATTTTAAAGCGGGGAAGGGCGTGTTGCAGGTTGAAACTATTAAGTGATCTCCCATTCTCACTCTTCCCCAATTTTGACATATTAACTAAACATGCTTTAGGCAGTTTTGTTGGTCTATTAAACTCTTTTCTATGTTTCTATTTTTATATTACTCGTAGGAATTACTAACTCATTTTCTATAAAAATCCGAATATACTAGTTCAATTATGACCATTTTTCAATTTATAATAATTGTATTGATAGATTATTTTTTAAAAATAAGTTATACCTGGAGCCTGCTGGGTATTATGTATTATATCAAATAAAGTCTACAGAGAAGAGGAGGGCATCACCTAACCCCTTTGATACAATACCATAAAACCATCCCTAAGGATCAAAAAGAGAACAGAGGTGAGAATCAGATAACCCCCTATACAATTCATAATCACCTCCATTATATAAGAATTGTATACTTAACTTTGAAGTTGGCCTTGTCATATCGCATCCTCAAAGATGGTAACTGCCATTTGTCTAAGTGAAAAGATCCCTTAGCATTTACAGGCAATATTAGAAAATCGTGATAGAGGATTCCATTGTCCAGACATGTAGCAACTTTAGCCAAGTTGTCTGCCACGTGGTTTGCTTCCCTAAGGCAATGAGAGACTTGAGCATTTGCTTGAGTCAAGATCTGTGAAGTTTCTTCCATGTAACATGCTTTCATATTTGAAGAGGCCTCATATTCTCAATATCTTCACATATCTTGATCCAAGGCTTGTTCAAATTAATAGTCTTAAATTTCACACCAATAGTGGCTTTAATGATCCAAAACATTTGGTTGATCATACTGGAATAAAAGAATTTTGATCACTATATTTACAAGCACATCTACTCTTTGAAACAATCCAACATATAGCAATAGGAGTGATATGACAAATTAGCTTATGCACTATATTCCTTGGTTTTCATTGCCACCAGGTTCTTAAACATCCATTCACTAAACTGGTGTAGTGTTTGATACCAAGAGGAGTTCCAAAATAATTCCAAACAATATGAGCAGCTTCACTATCCATGAACAAGTGATGGATAGTTTCAACTGCTGGTTTAGAACAACACATACATTTAGAGACCACATGTCTCCCAAATTTACTCATGGTCGCATCCATAGAGAGTTTATTTCAAATGAGTTTTCATGTCACAAAGGGCATTTTAAAGGGAATGATATTACGCCAAACATTATTTAAGAAAAGGTTCTTTTGCTTCTGATTTCTAATAACATTACATGAAAATTTATTAGAGAAGCCGCCATTTGGTGAATTATCCCATATCACATAATCATTGATAGTTAAATTTTCAATCTCCAACTTTATGATATGCTGAACCAATTAGTCATCCTACAAGAAACGAGAAAGTTTATCAGTATCTCATATTTTTTCTAAGATAAAATAACTTACCAGAGTTTTAGAAGGTTTGTTAGAAGTAGGACTCAATGCTGCAAGTGCTCCTTTCCTTGTCCAATTGTCCCACCAAAAACTGTAGTTTCCAGCTTGAATCTTCCAAATTATATTCTTTTCATCTTTGTCTCTAAATTGTAACATGTTTCTCCAAATAAGTGAAGTTCCATTAATTTCTTTCCTAGCAACATGATGCTTTCTGCTACAATATTTTCCTCTAAGATGTGAAGCCCATAAGGATGGTGGGGTTCTACATCTCCACCATCTTTTGATGGACATTGTGTCATTGCTATCCTGCATACTTTTAATGCCTATTCCTCCTTCATCCTTAGGATAACAAAGGTTCTTCCAACTACTCCAGTGATAATTGTTTTTGTTTCCAGAGGTGCCCCAAAAGATTTTAGCGAAATGTCTTTCCATAAGATTCAAAACTTTTGGGAGGGCTCATAGCAGTAAAAGTATAGATAGGTATGTACTACAACACATACTTGATCAACACTAATCTACCTCCAGGAGAAAGAATTCTGCTTTTCCACCCACTCAATCTCTTGATGATCTTGGAAATCATACTATCAAAATAAATAATTTTCTTTATACCAATATAAGTTGGACAACCAAGATAGTTGGAAGGAAAATTTTTATTCATGAATCCAGTATTGTCCCTCATGTTGGGTATCCTGCTGGGGCCAGCTTTAGGATCAGTCAAAAAGAAGCTTTTGTCGGTGTTGACTTTTTGTCTAGAGCTCTTCTCATACCTTTTAATCTGTTTCATAATTAACTCGAGCGACATCTTATTTTCACTACTAAAGATAATAATATTATCAGCATAGGCCAGATCATTAACAACTGGTCCCTTGTGGTGCATAGAAAAAGGTATGGATCTGTCATCATGATTCAATTTGTTTAAAAGTATGGAAAGGACCTCAACGCCCAAGATAAATAAGGAGGGGGATAAGGGATCATCTTGTTTAAGACTTTAAGAAGAAGTGAAGAAACCTTTCCTAGAACCATTAATGATAACTGAGTACCAAACATCAGATATAAACCTCCACACCAAATGAATCCATATTTTAGAGAAACCAAATTTTCTTAGGATAGATGATAAGAAATTCCATGACATCCTGTAATAATCTTTGGCCATATCTAATTTAATTACAATATTACCCCCTTATTATCATTAGTGATGCGTAACGACCCGACAGGTCATTTTGAACAATTTATATTTTGCTCGATAGTTTGAGGGTATGAGTAGCTCTGTATGATGTATTATGACTTCTGTGAATCGTCGGTTTTGGTTTTCATGTTATTCAGAATCGATTTGGAAGACTGAATTTCATGATTGAAGCTTTAAGTTAGAAGAGTTGACCAAGTTTGACTTTTTAGTATTTGACCTCGGATTAAAGATTTGATGGTTTTGTTAGACCCGGATGGTGATTTTGGACTAGGTTGAATGCCCGGATTTGCATACGGATATTTCTAGAAGGTTTCGGTGCTTATTGGCGAAAGTTGGAAATTTGAAGGTTTGAAAAATTTATAAGTTTGACCGAAGGTTTAACTTTGAGGATATCAGATTCGGATTGTGGTTTTGAGAATTGGAAAAGCTTTTTTATGTCATTTGGGACTTGTGTGCAATATTTGGGTTCATTCCAGGTTGATTTGATATGTTTCGGCACGAGTTTCGGAAGTTAAAAGTTCAAGTTTATTTAAGTTCGATTTAAGGTGCGATTCATCGTTTCGATATTGATGCATGATTTAAGGCCTCGAGTAAGTCCACGTTATGTTATAGTACTTCTTAGTAAATTTGTACGGGTCCCGAGTGGCTCGGATAAGTTTCAGACGAGGTTCGAATCGTTTCAGATTGTTATGCTAAGGCTTTTTTGCAAATTCTGGTGCGACCGCACCTGCGATAGGTTTGGTCACAAGTGCATGACCGTAAATGCGAAGGGAGCATCATAGAAGCAGCTTTGGCTGTACCGTTGCTGGGTCACAAATGTGATGCATTTTGCGCAGAAGCGCATCCGTAGAGCGGAACTATGGATCGCAGAAGCGAAGGCAACGCAGAAGCATAAGCCTTGTTCGCACTTGCGTTTGCGCAGAAGCAGAGATTTTCCACAGGTGCGATGGTCTGGTTGGCAGTGATCTTCCATAGGAGCGAGATTTTGATCATACATGCAAGTCCATAGGAGTAGAAATTAGTTCGTAAATGCGAACGACGCTGGGCAAAAGCTATATTTTTTAGGGTTGGTCATTTTATTCTCATTTTTGAGACTTGGAGCTCGGTTTTGGGAGACTTTGGAGAGGAATTTCATCACACGAATTGGGGTAAGTATTCTTAACTCGGTTTTGATTATATTACATGAATCTGTACTCATTTTCAGCATTTGGTTGATGATTTTAAAGGAGAAATTGGGGGTTTTTTGTCTAAAGTTTCATATAGTGAATTTTTGAGTTTTGAATATCGATTCGGAGTCGGATTTGAGTGAAACTATTAAGGTTGGACTCGTAATTGAATGGGTTATCAGATTTTGTGAGTTTTGTCGGGTTCCGAGAAGCAAGCCAGGGTTTGACGTTTTGGTTGACTTTGGACTTTTGATTAAAGATTCGACCTTTATCTATTGAGTTTGTTTCCTTTGGCATTATTGGATGTTCTTGAGTTGCTTTTGGCTAGTTTCGAGCCGTTCGGATGCCGGTACGCGCGGGATGGCATTTTTGGACCATCGTTTGACTTGCTCGGTATTGGATTTGGCTTGTTTGAGGTAAATAACACTTCTAAACTTGGTACTGAGGGTATGAACCCCTGAATATACGTGATATTTGTTTGGTGTTGAGGTGACACACATGCTAGGTGATGTGTGAATTGTGACTCGATTATTTCTGTGGTACTGTGTAGGTACCTAATCTTATTTATATCTATGAAATATCTGTGTGCTAGAGTAATTAAGCTGTGATCCATGTTAAAAACCATGTCTAGGCTATATGCTTATCTTGTTGGGACAAACTAAGGTCATTTCTGCTATTGAGTTATTTGTTTACTTTGCAATTACATACTCAGTAATATGCATTCATTTGTATATCATATTTCAGTCTATGTTACCATTTATTGATACATCACATCATTCTCATGACATTATGAGCCCGAGAAACTGGAGAGATATATAACTGAGTAAGGCCGATGGCCTGATTGTGAGGATATTGATGAGATCGAGTTGAACGCTGCAGCAGGTATTATTGATTCATGATGGGATCGGGTTGCACGCCGCAGCAGTTATTATTAATTCATGCCATGATTGTCTTATTATAGGGCTTGGGATGGATCTGCCCCTCTAGATTTTGCACACCCACAGTGAGCGCAGTTGCTATTGATTTTTGGGCTCGATCTACCCTGGGCTGGATCTGCCCTGTACAGTACTGAGTGACTAAGTGTGGGGATTTATTTATGTTAGGGCTTAATTTGCCCTGTACAGTATTGAGTGACTGAGTGTGTAGAGTATTGAGCGTGATGAATGAGAGCGCGAGACAGTGAGATTGAGTACTCTGAGAGTGGGAGTACATGAGTTCATCACTGAGATGCATTGCATTTGACATGCATACTTGAGATACATGCATAGAGATGCATTTCCTCATGCTACCCGATTTTGGTCACATTCATGATTTCACTTGCATATTGACATGTAGGCATAGAGATGTACTTTCCACATGCTATCTGAAAAATAAAACATCTTATTTATTGTTGAAAAGTTTTTTGGGAAAAATCAAAGTTTTAAGACTTACTCATATTTTTGGCGATTTGGTGAACAGAATTGAGTTTTACTACATCTTTGAAAAACATGTCTATTTTCCCATAACTGTGAGCGAGTTGAGTATCATACCTCTGAGTTATTTCTTGTACCATTTTTATTATGTTGTTATGAACCGTTGTTGATTATTGGAGTTGCACTCTGACCCTTGTCCCAGCTCGTCACTACTTTTAGCCTAAGGTTAGGTTTGTTACTTATTGAGTACGTGGGGTCGGTTGTACTCATACTACACTTCTGCACCTTACGTGCAGATGTTGGATGTGGATGTTGATGTGTATGGCGGAAGCTGGATTTGAAGACGTACCTGCGTTTCAGTCATAGCTGCCTCTTGATCTTGGTAGCTTTAGAATTTCATATATGTTCGTGTATATTTCAAACAGATGATGTATTTATTTCCTACCAGCTTTATAAATTGGATAGTGTTTATTTGCTTACCTAGTGGCTTGGGTTAGATGCCATCATGATAGTTGGATTTTGGGTCGTGACAAGTTGGTATCAGAGCTCTAGGTTGAAAGGTTCTACGAGTCATGAGCAAGTGTTTAGTAGAGTCTTGCAGATCGGTATGATGACGTCCATACCTATCTTCGAGAGGCTACAGGGTATTTAGGATAAACATTCCATCTTTCTTTCCTTATCGTGCGGCAATGATTCAGCTTGAAGTGTAACTCTTTGAATTCCTTCCACGCACTCATATGCGCAGGTGAGCCTCGGTATTAGCTGTGCATCGACGACTTGTGACTCCATGGAGGAGGTACGAGATATGATTTTGGTGTGCTGATGATGGGCCAGTCTGGATGACTTAAGGCCAGGTTTTGGCTGTAGCCTGAGCACGGGGATTTTGGTTGTGTGAGCACATGATTTTGGACTTATAAGTCCGATAGTGTACCTATTAGTGAAATTTGTGGCTCGATGAGTGGTTGGATGGCTATATGATGAGTATGATGTGACCGTGAGATATGTTTAGATGGATTGAATATGACGAGAAGAGTTTTCTTAAGATATAAAAAGGACTATTGGGTGCTTGATTTCTGTCTTAATGTGATGTATAATCTCGAGTTATGAGTGTATTGAAGGATCTTTCATATTGCTTAATTTGGAACGAAGTAGATTTTTATGTCTTAAGTATGAGTTTAGACTTAGGAAGATTAAGTGATTGCGTAGTAGTTGTGGCTGCGGAAAGGTATAGAGAGATGTCAGTTTGAGGCTAAGTCGGTGGGTTATCACCTGCGGGGTAATCTACAGATATGTGATCCTTATGATGTTTTGTGGAGGCTTTCTTTTCTACTAGTGGGTTATAGGTCTTGCGATTTGAGTTTGGATTGGTTGGAAAAGTTGACCTGACCGTCACGAGAATGAATGTGAGCTTATTAGATAATTTGAAGTATTATATGGTTTGTATTACATTTGTTTATGAAGGATTTAGTTGAACCTCACGGTGGTATTATGGCAGTAATAGAGTATGAGCATTGTGAGTTATCGAGTGTTTCGATCTATGGCTTTGAGCCAAGTGGGGGAGTCTGTTATCGACGATTTGATTGCATGGTTATGTGTTGTATTGGTTTCAGTCTGAGGCATACTAGTGGATCGGTTATGACTTGTAGATGTTGGTTTTGAGGATGACTTAAGCAAGAAAATTTTTGGATGCATGATGTATCACACTTTATGGGTATGCTAGGTGACGGGAGTGTGGGCGTGCACCGTGTGAATTGTGACTCGGTTATTTCTGTGGTACTGTGTAGTTACTAATCTTATTTGTATCTATGAAATCTCTATGTGCTAGAGTAATTGAGTTGTGATCTATGTTAGAAACCATGTCTAGGCTATATGCTTATCCTATTAGGACCCACTTTTGCTGTTGAGTTATTTGCTTACTTTGCAATTACATACTCATTCATACGCATTTATTTGCATATCATATCTCAGTCTCTGTTACCATTTATTGATACATCACATCATCATTTGGGCTGACTCTCATGACATTATGAGCCCGAGAGACCGGTCTCAGCCTCTGTTACTATTTATTGATACATCACATCATCATTTTGGCTGATTCTTATGACATTGTGAGCCTGCAAGGCTGGAGAGATTGATGACTGAGTGAGGTCGAGGGCCTGATTGTGAGGATATTGATGGGATCGGGCTACACGTCGCAACAAGTATTATTAATTCACGATGGGATCGGGCTGCACGCCACAGCAGGTATTATTGATTCATACCATGATTGGCTTATTATAGCACTTGGGCTGGATCTGCCCCTCCGGAGTCTGCACACCCACAGTGAGCGCAGTTGCTATTGATTTTTGGGTTGTGTATGCCATGTACAGTAGTGAGTTACTGACTGTGAGGATTTATTTATGTTAGGGCTGGATCTGCCCTGTAAAGTGTTAAGTGACTGAGTGTGCTAAGTATTGAGCCTGATGAGTGAGAGTGCGAGACATTGAGATTGAGTACTATGAGAGTTAGAGTATATGAGTTCATCACTGAGATGTATTTCATTTGACATGCATACTTGAGATACATGCATAGAGATATATTTTCTCATGCTACCCAGTTTTGGTGACATTTATGATTTCTCTTGCATATTAACATGTAGGCATAGAGATGTACTTTCCTCATGCTATCTGAAAACTGAAACATCTTATTTATTGTTGAAAAGGTTTTTGGAAAAAATCATAGTTTTCAGACTTACTTATATTTTTGGTGATTTGGTGAACAAAATTGAGTTTTACTGACATCTTTGAAAAATATGCTTATTTCCCGTAACAGTTAACGTGTTGAGTATCATACAACTGAGTTATTTCTTATACCATTTTTATTATGTTGTTATGAACTATTGCTAGTTATTGGAGTTGGACTCTGACCCTTGTCCCAACTCGTCACTACTTTCAACTCAAAGTTAGGTTTGTTACTTATTGAGTACATGGGGTCGGTTGTACTCATACTACAGTTCTGCACCTTGCATGCAGATATTGGATGCGTATGTTGTTGTGTATGGTGGGAGCTAGATTTGAAGACGTACTTGTGTTCCATTCATAGTTGCCTCTTAATCTTGGTAGCTTTAGAATTTTAAATCTGTTCATGTATATTTCAAACAGATGATGTATTTATTTCTGACCCGTTTTATAAACTCTAAATCTTAGAAACTCATGATTTTTACTACCAGTCCTTGGAAAATGCATAATTTTAAGATATTTTATCATTTATTTGTCTTAACAAATCTCATTAAATTGGATAGTTGTTAATTGGCTTACCTAGCGGGTTGGGTTAGGTGTCATCACGGCTAGTTGAATTTTGGGTCGTGACATGATGCGTTGAACAATTTCCTATGCTAAAGCACATTTTCAGTAATAAGTCTATCCTTGATAAAGCAACTCTGATTAACCATCACCAAATTAGGCAATAAAGGATTGAGACTGCGAGATAAGATCTTAGAGATGATCTTATTAGATAAGTTATTCAGACTAATACGCCTCATTTTAGAAAAATCAACAATAAATAAGATGGTAAGGTTTTTCCCATTGAAGAAATCTTGTACAAATTCCTTTACGTCCTTCTTAATAATTTTCCAATAGGATTGATAGAGAACACCATATATCCATCTGGACTAGTACTACTATCACTACTCATGCTAAAAACAACATCTTTAATCTCCTATTTTTCATGAATAGAAGTCAAAAGGATATTGTCATCATCTGTTATACATGTTGGAATGCAGTTTAGGATCCTTCTATCAACATATTTCTGCTTTAGATTGAATAACTCCTTGAAATGCTTGATTGCAGCCTTAAAAATCGTTTCATCCCCTTGAACCACCGTCCCCTGTGATTCTTGATCCTATGCAATTGTAACCTCTTTCTACTTACTCTGGTAATGCTGTGAAAGTATTTTGTGTTACAATCTCCTTCCTCAAACCATTTCATTTGAGAGTTCTGCTTCAAAAGGGACTCCTGCATATTGAGCCATTTGATATATTCAGCAGGAGTCTTGTTGAGCTTGTCCATGTGTTGTTCAATATTATTGTTTGGTTCTATATTTTCCAGTAGTTGCACCTTAGTTTCTCATTTGTTAACCTGCTCATACACATCCCCTAGTTGCTTCGTAGACCACTAATTTAGTTTCTTACTTAACCTCTTCAGTTTCTCCTAAAAGATCCACATAAAATTACTAGGGATGTCACTGCTCCATACATCCTTCACAATATCAGTAAAACCGGCTTGTTTAGTCAAGATATGATTGTGTTGGGTGTCCTGACACTTCATAAGGACACCTGCATTCCAGTCATAGTTGCCTCTTGATCTTGGTAGCTTTAGAATTTTAAATCTGTTCATGTATATTTCAAACAGGTGATGTATTTATTTCCGACCCGCTTTATAAACTCTAAATCTTAGAAACTCATGATTTTTACTACCAGTCCTTGAAAAATGCATAATTTTAAGATATTTTATCATTTATTTATCTTAACAAATCTCATTAAATTGGATAGTTGTTAATTGACTTACCTAGCGGGTTGGGTTAGGTGTCATCATGGCTAGTTAGATTTTGGGTCGTGACATGATGCGTTGAACAATTTCCTATGCTAAAGCACATTTTCAATAATAAGTCTATCCTTAATAAAGCCACTCTAATTAACCATCACCAAATTAGGCAATAAAGGATTGAGTCTTCGAGATAAGATCTTAGAGATGATCTTATTAGATAAGTTATTCAGACTAATATGCCTCATTTTAGAAATATCAACAATAAATAAGATGGTAAGGTTTTTCCCATTGAAGAAATCTTGTACAAATTCCTTTACTTCCTTCTTAATAATTTCCCAACATGATTGATAGAGAACACCATATATCCATCTGGACTAGTACTACTATCACTACTCATGCTAAAAACAACATCTTTAATCTCCTATTTTTCATGAATAGAAGTCAAAAGGATATTGTCATCATCTGTTATACATGTTGGAATGCAGTTTAGGATCCTTCTATCAACATATTTCTGCTTTAGATTGAATAACTCCTTGAAATGCTTGATTGCAGCCTTAGAAATCGTTTCATCCCCTTGAACTACCGTCCCCTATGATTCTTGATCCTATGCAATTGTAACCTCTTTCTACTTACTCTGGTAATGCTGTAAAAGCATTTTGTGTTACAATCTCCTTCCTCAAACCATTTCATTTGAGAGTTCTGCTTCAAAAGGGACTCCTGCAAATTGAGCCATTTGATATATTTAACATGAGTCTTGTTGAGCTTGTCCATGTGTTGTTCAATATTATTCTTTGGTTCTATATTTTCCAGTAGTTGCACCTTAGTTTCTCAGTTGTTAACCTGCTCATACACATCCCCTAGTTGCTCCGTAGACCACTGATTCAGTTTCTTACTTAACCTCTTTAGTTTCTGCTAAAAGATCCACATAGAATTACCAGGGATGTCATTGCTCCATACATCCTTCACAATATCAGTAAAACCAGCTTGTTTAGTCCAGATATGATTGTGTTGGGTGTCCTGACACTTCATAACGACACTTGCGTTCCAGTCATAGTTGCCTCTTGATCTTGGTAGCTTTAGAATTTTAAATCTGTTCATGTATATTTCAAACAGATGATCTATTTATTTCCGACCCTCTTTATAAACTCTAAATCTTAGAAACTCATGATTTTTACTACTAGTTCTTGGAAAATGCATAAGTTTAAGATATTTTATCATTTATTTGTCTTAACAAATCTCATTTAATTGGATAGTTGTTAATTGGCTTACCTAGCGGATTGGGTTAGGTATCATCACGACTAGTTGGAATTTGGGTCGTGATATGATGCGTTGAACAATTTCCTATGCTAAAGCACATTTTCTGTAATAAGTCTATCCTTAATAAAGCCACTCTAATTAACCATCACCAAATTAGGCAATAAAGGATTGAGTCTTCGAGATAAGATCTTAGAGATGATCTTATTAGATAAGTTATTCAGACTAATACGCCTCATTTTAGAAAAATCAACAATAAATAAGATGGTAAGGTTTTTCCCATTGAAGAAATCTTGTACAAATTCCTTTACGTCCTTCTTAATAATTTCCCAACATGATTGATAGAGAACACCATATATCCATCTGGACTAGTACTACTATCACTACTCATGCTAAAAACAACATCTTTAATCTCCTATTTTTCATGAATAGAAGTCAAAAGGATATTGTCATCATCTGTTATACATGTTGGAATGCAGTTTAGGATCCTTCTATCAACATATTTCTGCTTTAGATTGAATAACTCCTTGAAATACTTGATTGCAGCCTTAGAAATCGTTTCATCCCCTTTAACCATCGCCCCCTGGGATTCTTGATCCTATGCAATTGTAACCTCTTTCTACTTACTCTGGTAATGCTGTAAAAGCATTTTGTGTTACAATCTCCTTCCTCAAACCATTTCATTTGAGAGTTCTGCTTCAAAAGGGACTCCTGCATATTGAGCCATTTGATATATTCGGCATGAGTCTTGTTGAGCTTGTCCATGTGTTGTTCAATATTATTGTTTGGTTCTATATTTTCCAGTAGTTGCACCTTAGTTTCTCATTTGTTAACCTGCTCATATACATCCCCTAGTTGCTCTGTAGACCACTGATTCAGTTTCTTAATTAACCTCTTTAGTTTCTGCTAAAAGATCCACATAGAATTACTAGGGATGTCACTGCTCCATACATCCTTCACAATATCAGTAAAACCAGCTTGTTTAGTCCAGATATGATTGTGTTGGGTGTCCTGATACTTCATAAGGAGAGGCATGTGATTAGATCCAGTTCTCTGTAAGTGCCTTATATTATTATTCTGGAATCTCTTGGCCTATAGATTATTTACCAATACTCTATCAAGCTTTTTTCAGATTCTCTTTCTTGGTCTTATATTGTTGCATCAAGTGAAAGCAGATCCATTGTAGCCTAGATCAATAGCCTCACATGAGTCCATATAATTAATGAAATCAAGACTTTTATGAATTGTATAAGGTCTTCCTCCAAGATTCTCATCATGGTCCATGATAACATTAAAGTCCCCTCCAATGCATCATGGACCATCAATGACAAAATTCATAGTTTCCAGACTATCCCGCATGTCCTTTCTCTCCAAAGAGGTACATTTGGCATAAACCGAGGTGATAAACCATTTATCATCTCCATCTACAAACTTCAAAGTGAGTTGTTGATCCTCATTTCATATAACAGAGACTCGACAGAAGTTATTCCAAAAATACCATATCTGGCAATTTGAGTTAGACTTACACTGGTGAAAGACAAGAAATCTTTTGCAACCATCTATTTTGTCCTTGTTGATAAAAAGGCTAAAAAATTATAACAAATTAAACTTTGTTGATGATAATGAATTGTTTCAGCCTGTGAACGGCCTTCTTGGTTCTTACCCCCCTTATATTCCAAAAAATTACACTAATCATGGAAAACTTAGGGATTAGAATCTTTATTTTGTTTCTTCTCTCTGGATGGAGGAATAGACTTGTTTCTTCTTCTCTTTCCTTCATTTCTTTGTTCACTTCTCCCTCTTTTAATAGGAGATAACCCATTTTTTTCCATGACCTCATTAAGGTGAGTATTTGATGGATTATCAGGAGGAACATCATACGTGTTCCCCCAATAATGATTTAAGTCAACAACCAAATGTAGACCTTTCTGTTCTTTAATTTCTATAGGCAGGCTAGTTGAACTAGAACTGAAAGCTTCTTCAGAGTTTTCCTCCGAGGACTTCTCATGATCTTGTTCTTTCTGTTTTTCCGAAGTAATCTCCTCATGCTTCCGGTCATCTTGTGTTCTTTCCTTTGTAGTAGAAAATTTTGTAGAGTCATTAGTTTCCCCCCGTGGCTTCATCCCTTTTTTTTTCAACATGATTTTTCGTATGATGTTTTCGAATAGTATCCCGCCCATGCTAGCTTTCTGCCACTACTGAATCAGACTCCTCCTGAATTTGTCTATCTTTTTAGTAGATAATATTTTGCTACTCTGTTGTGACATAACAGGTTTGAATGTCACTTTTGTTTTCTTCTTTGGCATCTTTTTGGTCTTTTTCTTCCTGTTGTTCTTCCTCAACCTTTCTGCCACAGTAGGTTGGTCTGTTGGGGGATATCGTTGTTGCTTTGAGATTTGTTACATTTCTCATTTTCCTTATTTTATTGGCTGTTATCATCAATTTTGATCTTAGAATTGGATATTACAGGTTGCTCGACAATATTTTCACTAGTTTTAGTATCATTCTTTTTCATTTCTAAGGCAATCGTTTTTCCATTTGATACCTTTATCTACTGCTGCATATTTCCCTTTGCCATATCCTTCCCATTCTGTCTTTTTCTCTACATTCCTGCATTGCATTATAGAATGTCCCAGTAGTCAATGTCTACAAGACTAGGGGACATTCTCATATTCTAGTTTCTGGGTAAACCCTTTCAGAGGATTGACTAACCCTCTGAACTAACCCAAATAGAGTTAAGCTTAGGCTTGGTGAGATCAACTTTCACCCTTACCTTAGTCATGCTTGGCATAGTCCTATGATCGTGGCCATATCCATAGAGAGAGGTGTTCCAATAGGCCAGGTCAGTGGCGGAGCCAGAATTTTTATTAAGGGATGTCAAAATATATAAAAGTAAACATAACAGAAAATTAAGGGGAGTCAACACATATTATATATACATATAAAAAAAATTTACCTACCTACACAATATATTTTTCCTGTGAATGGGTGTCATTTGACATCCCTCCCTGTAAGGTGGCTCCGCCACTGGGCCCGACAGAATAACAACAACAACGACCCACTAAAATCCTACAAGTGGGATGTGGGGAGATAGTTTGTACGCAGACCTTACTTCTACCCTAAGGACAGAGAGGCTATTTCCCACGGGGCCCGACAGACTGCTTAACATAATGCCATGTATGGCAATGAAATGGTAATTCGGACAGAAGCACCTATATTGGCACTATTGGTGAATCCTCCTCTGGCTTAAAGTCCGGTGACCGTATTTCAAGCCACGTCAGTTGTCCTTGAATTTTTACATTTTTAAAATCATCTTCATTGGATAAATCCAGAAAGACGGTGCGGAAATCGTACACACGGATCTTAACATTACCCTTCACTGTAACTTTTTCAGCAAATTTAGATCTAATCTTATCTATTGGAGGTCGAGTTCTTAAAAACTTACCCACAATCGTAAGCCTATATTCTTCTGCCATAACTCCATAATAGTCGCTGGCTTTGAATATAACAGTTGGTATTCCATTGTGAGTAGAGTATCTAGCCTTATGATGCCACACACTAACAATATGAAGAATAAACTTGCAACATTACCGGAAAAAAAATAGGATACAAAGTAGAATTATTGTATAAAAAAGCAGGATAAAGAATAATATATGATTATTAAATAATAAGAAAGGGCAAGATGAGAGAAAAATATAAGGTAACGACGCCACCACACCAAATCTGTCGTTTCATAAAGTGACACTTTTCATCGTTATGTAACGACGCATTTAACGATACAATACAATAAAATTTAAATAATAATAAAAAAAATATTGTATTTAAAGTAACAATACGATACAATACAATGGGTAACAACCATATATCCAAACAAGTTGTAAGTCTCACTCATTTGGAACTAATTTTACTTTAAAATATTTTTAGATACATTTTTGCAAATATTTGGTAGGAGATTCAGTAATTTTGTAGCAAATATATAGTATAATGTAAGAAAACAGATAAACAAGAAAATAAAAATTAAAAAGAGTTATCTATACCTATCTATTTCTATATTTATATCTATATCTATAACTATATTAAAAGCACAAAACCCCTTAACGAAATGTCGTTCATAATTTTTACCCTTTAAAATAGATTTTTTATTGGACAAAATAGTAAATTAAGTTACTCTCCTATTATTTATGACTTTAAGTAAAAACAAATTCCGTTTTGAAATATGGAGATCAAGATCAAATTTTCAAAATGTAGAAACCAACAACTAATTCCAAGTCAATTATGGGGTTGGTTTCCGCACTCACCGTCTTTTTAGTTTACTTATCGACAATGTCTTATAAACCAACACCACTAATTGTACAAAGCTGATAGATTTGAGTGTTTAAAGTTGAAACTTTTACTTTTAAGAGATTCAATTGATTTTTCCAAAAAGAAAAGTTGTAAGTTGAAAAATAATGATGTCAGGATCACATATAGGTGCATATGGGAATATTTTCAAATAATCATATTGACACTAGACGGAAACTGGTGCATATGGGAATATTTTCAAGGTCAAAATTTTAGAAAACATTACCTAAAAATGACGAACATAATAATTCGTTCAACCAATAAAAGGAGAGGTAAAGTTTTGCTTCATAGGGGAAGATTTCCTTCGTGAATCAAAGTTGGGTAGCACCGTTAGTTTTTAAACAGATTTTGTTACTCAGACTAAAGGTGATGTACTTTAATATACTTAAGGGATTAAAGATACTCAGGATCATATTTTAAGGACAAAAATAGATATACCCTCAAAGACAAGGGACAATATTGGTCAAAAACTCGTAACTATAGTGTCAATATGATTATTTGAAAACGGGACAAATCGACCTTACCAAACCTTACCGAAACGATTGTCAGGTTCTTTTTGATAAAATTGTAAGTTTGAAAAAAAATATTACAGAACCAAATCGAACATAAATGTTTTTGCCATATTTGATTACCCCCATTTAACATGTATCCACTTTTAAAAAAATAATTGATACCTAATTTTTGGGTAAATTCAGATACGACTAGGGTAACTTCTTCTTCTTAGTTGTAAAATAGGCTTTGTTATATTTGTTGTTATTTTAAAAATCCGATGATTGAAATTTGTTCTTTTTGATATTTGAAAGTTATGTTTCAAATTTGAGCTTATTTGGAGTAGATTTAGGCATTGAATTATATATTGGATTGCTGAAATTCAAAAAACAAGTTTATATTTCAGAACTTAAGATCCGATTTCTGAAGTTGCATTTAAGAAATAGAACTACTTAAGATTCGAATTTTCTGAAGTTGCATTAAAAATATAGAAGAAAGTTGCATTGAAGAGATATAACTACTTAAGATCTGATTTTCTGAAGTTGCATTAGAAAGATAGAAGAACTTCAGATCCGATTCTGAAGTTGTATTGGAGAGATAAAAGAACTTCAGATCCGAGTGGGTAAATCTTGCAAAGTTTTGTGTAATACACGTATAACTTCTGTTAATTTGAGTGCCCTCCTAAATTACCAATGACCTTAGTTCTTTACCTAACTTCTTATGTTCAAATAGTATCAACATAATATAAAGAACAAGCAATCTTAACATAGAAAATTACCCGGTTCAAAGGTGCAAAAATCACGACTTACAATGTAGGATTTTAAGCTTGAACTTTACTAAAACAAATGAGCCAAATGTGCAGATTACAACTCTTGTAACCTAATCCGCCTCCAGGTTTTAACTACTCGTGCTTATTATATGAAAACTACAAGTTACTCTAACTTGTAAATTCAGACAGTAGTTCAACTAACATCATTTTGATGAAAATATGAATACAATCCAATTCTCCAATACACATGAACTAGACTAACTCAAATAGCATATGAACTAACTCCATAGTTTACTCTCCTACATGAACAAACTTTATCAGATGACTTCAAGTATATTGTGGACTGAAAAACAATGTTCCTTCGTACTTTGTAGGCGTGTAAAAAGGATATATTTGAACAGTTCTTAAGCAGAGTATTTTAATCATCACAACATCGAGATACTTGGGAGTACTAGGCACAATAAAACTCTAGTCATCATACAACTCTTGAGGCCATAAGGACTCCTCAAGTTTCGTAACTCCTATCCTCAAAGATCTTTAGCCAGCATCCTTATTGCATCAGAGATTCTACAAATATAGGATTGCAGTAACTTTTGATTCATCCAAAGAAACTTATTTCCTTGTAAGGAGCCTTTTGCAGCTGCTGAGAACCTGGTTCTTTGTACATGTTCATCGCAAATACTTGTTAATCATCAAAACACATAACTCAACAAATTTTCTCTTTTTGATGATTACCAATAATGTGCTTATGAACCAGGAGAAGCCTTTATTATCATGTATCAATCATCAATCATCAGTAAGAACATGTGACCTAACAATGAACCTTCCTCCATTCTATCTTCCCCCTTTTGACGTCATCGAAAAGCTAGACAGTTGTGATAAACTGAGCAACCAAATATAATACAAGATTCATGGTCACTAGGGCTACATAACAAGCATAAGAAAAATCATACCATAAACGAATCAATCTGATGATATTAGCCATGTCAGAACCAGGAGAATAACGAAGGAATATGCATTAGATAGTGCCAATTAAGCCAAAAGGCCTTGATCAAAACAACATTAAAACAAAGATAGTTCAGACATTCCTGCATACTGATCAGAAAACAAACACAAACAAAAGGCACAACTAGGAACACTAGACCTAAACGCCTGACAAGGGGATAAGGATCAAGTTCAGGAGTAAGAAGTGGATGGGGTCAATGTATGGAGTAAAATTGTTTGATAACATATGGTCGAATAATAATGTGACACATGGAACCGAAGGTAGCAAAGGACGAGTTAGAAAACAACCAATACAACGAGTGTGGCCAGTACCGGGAAAATTTTGAGGGTAACATAGGTGACGGTAGAAGTTCAAAGGTCTGCCATTGGATAGCATTCAATGCGAGAATATTCACTAACATTAAATGAGCGACCATTGCAGATAATATTTGCATTCAAGGCTTGCCGTTACATATTCATCAATGCCTTTTTTATTATTATTTAAGAGAAGGTTGATCCTAGGATCTTGTTTCTCTAGGTAGAGATATAAATAGTAGAGTCAACAACCATTGTAGAAACATGAAGCATTCTATACAAAAAAGCTATATTTTACTATCTTGCTCTCAAATTAACAGCTTTCTTTCACTTGGTCATTCTTTTCACTCCCGCGGAGACGCTGAGATCGGAGTCAGGCTTGTTATCTTCTTTAATTTCAACCGCTAAATCTTAATTTTAATTGTATCTCTTTATTATTTGTTGGGTCAAATCAATTCGCTTTTCTATAAACTACAAAACAAATTTAACTGTACCGTTTTACGGTTAAATAGTTTAGCGCCCACCATGGGCATAGATAACTGTGCAATTGTTTTGATTCATTCATTTATTACTAACTAGTTTTGGTTCTTTCCTTAGTAAAAACTGATACGAAAGCTAATGATATCAACAACACACACAACATTGAGGCGCAAGAAGAATTGTCCCAACGGGATGACTCAGTTAGTGAGACTCGCAACAACGGTGATAAGGCAACCTCAGTTTGCAAAGGTCAGTACCCTAGGCATGTGCAAGAATAAACTCCCGATGATGTTGAGGAGGAGCACGTCGTTGAAACGGTCAAACTCCTGAGGGAACAATAGAAAGAAATCATGAATCACCTCTCAAGGCAGGATCGGGTGATGACGGAGTTAAAACAAGCATTGTCAAGAACCTCTAATAATGCAAATGAAAGGGGCCCGATTCCTCCCAGTGTTCCTGCAAATCAAACGACTTAGAGAGTCAATAACAAACACCTAAAGGGGTGAAATCGGTTTTGACGAAGCCAGAGGGGCCGATAGAAGACCTGGGAATAATAACGGGAATGGTCCTTTCAAAACCGAGCTCATGAGGTTTATGAGAGAGATGAATGAACGAATGGATCACAATGCAAAGGAGTTTCATGCTCGGATGGATCAGATTCCCTGCGCACCCCTAGGACTAAAGGGTCCAGATTCAAAACAATACACACAATTGCCATTTAAATGGAGCGCGGCACCAGAACTCATTCTGAAGAGGTTCAACATGCCGGACATACCAAAATACGATGAGACCTCGGATCCGCAGGAGCACATCACAACCTATATCACAGATACGAAAGGAAACGATTTAGCTCAACATGAGATCGAGTCAGTCTTGTTGAAGAATTTTGGTGAAACCCTCACAAAGGGGGCCCTGACATAGTATTCTCTCCTATCCGAGCACCCACTTGATTCTTTTGAGATGCTTGCAAACTCGTTCATTAAGGCCCATGACGGAGCAAGAAAGGTTCAGGCTCAAAAGGCAGACATATTCATAGTTTTGCAGGGCGAATCTGAGCTATTGCGAGAATTCGTGATCCTATTCCAGAAGGAAAGGATATTGCTGCCGGTGGTTCCAAATGAGTGGGAGGAAAAGGTGTTCATAAAGGGTCTAAACCCGTTGAGTTTTGATGCCTCCCGAAAACTGAAGGAGAGCCTACTTGAGTTTCAATCAACTACATGGGCGGTCGTCCATAACCATTATGAATCAAAAACAAGGATAAAAGACTATCATCTTGGGTCCTCGGTTTCAACCAAGGGACGTGATCGAAACAAAAATCAGGGCAGGTTTAAGAATGACATTGATACGGATCGGCAAACTTCTAGAAGTCGTTTTCTATCATATGAAAGGACCGATGGGCGCAACAACAAAATGGTTTTTCGTCATCGGATAGGTTATCTTCCGACAAAAGGATCGATCGAGGTCGGAACAACATGTCGTTACAGGAAGAGGAAGTGACAGGGGCCCGAGACTCCGCATATATCAGGTTGTCAGATTATAACTTTAACATCACTTGGTAGAGTTGGTATTGGAAATGAGGAATATCAAGGAAGCACGGTTCCAGAAGCCAATTCGATTAGATCCTAGCCAGAGGGATCCTAGTTTATGGTGTGAATATCATGGGATTCACGACCATAAAACTGGGGACTGCTGGCATCTATGCGAAGAGGTGGCGACATTATTGAAGAATGACCATCTTAGGGAGTTCTTAAGTGACCGAGCTATGAAAAACTATGGCAGAAGCCGGGGTAATGCGGAGCCTTCGAAGGTAGTGGAAGGGTCACCACGGATGACTATCAACATGATCTTCGGAAGAAACGAAGTCAATGGTGTAACCTTCTCAGCAGCAAAAAAAAATGAAGATATTGGTGACATACAACAAGAGACACCGGGAAATAGCGGAAGATGATATCACCTTCACGGAGGAGGACGCTGACGGACTTCTTCTACCACACAATGACGCTTTGATAATCTCCCTTAATATTTTAGATTTCAAAATTAAGCGTTTTTTGGTTGACCCAGGAAACTCAGCCAACATCATCTAATGGAGAGTGCTGGAGCAATCAAAGCTGATCGGGAACATCATACCGGCGATAAAACTCTTAGTTGGCTTTAACTTGACGAGCGTGACAATCCGAGAGGAGATTTTACTGCCCACGCACGCCAAAGGAATAACCAAGGCCGCTCTATTCGGCAGATGGTGACATGGATTACAATGTAATCCTCGAAAGGTTGTGGATACACAAGATGAAGGCAGTGTCCTCGACATATCACCAGTTATTGAAATTTTCGACGCCGGAAGAAATCAAGCAAATAAGGGGAGGGATGTCATTTAGAGATTAACCAATATTTTATTTTGTCATGAAATTTTGTACTAAAAATCTAAACTTCAGAACAATTCAGGATATTTTGGTCCAGAAAAATTAAACTAAAAAATTGAAATGTTGGACGCACTAGTTAATTCCTAAATAGCAACCTTTTAGAGTAGCTACCTGGTGTTATTTCTACGTTTTTTTCATTCATTAACTAGAGGTATCAAAATTGGCCCAGAAAAATATGACCCTGCTCAATACTTTAAAACCTATTAATTCATCTGATTTATATCTGATTTATTTAAGCGATGAATAAAACTTTTTTAAGGTACTATTTTATTTGGAATAAAAGAGTGTAAATAAATGAAGATAGTTGGTCGAACGTAAAACATTCTGAGTAGTTGCTTTAAGAAATACTCAACCATTAATATAATGCATTGCCGCTTATGCAATCGTGGAATGAAGTCCCATTTCTTTTCAAGGGTGAGCTGCCATATGTTTGAAGAAGAGAATTGGAAGAGGACGAAAGCTGCTCATTTTGGAAAACTACTAGATGTTTTATGCTTATTGAGATATTTTAAGGATTAAGTATAGCTTTTGGGTATATTTTAAGGATGTTCTCTTAAATATTGTTTGGTTTTTATCAAGAAAAGAATATGTAAACGACAATGTTTACGAGTAAGTGATATATATACAAAGAGGAAATTTTCAAAAATACACAGCTCAACACAACACATTAATTGCATCCATGTAGTCATATTTCTTAGTTTACACTCGTTACTCGTATTGTCAATACTTTTTTGTAACAGTATATATCGTATAGTGTGTAGAAACTCATCTATTGCTCTTTTAAACAAGTGAGAAACGACTACAAGTTCGGCTTAAGCGTTTGTGATAGAATGTAAGGTCCACAAAACTATATAGAGAACCAGGTTCTCTATTAGTTCCCGTAGAACACACGCATACTGCAATAGGTAAATGACATAAAGAAGTTTTACGTGAAAAACTCCCAGCTCACGGGATTAATAACTACGACCTACCCTTGTAGGATTTCAACTTCACTACTGAGCAAACTTTAGATTCCAACCTATTGTAATCTAGGAATTAACCTCTTAATCCCTCACTAACTTGTAACAACTCTATTCCAAGTCACTTTGTAATAACTCTATTATAAAGACTTACAACTGGACTAACTCTAGCCAAGACACAAACACAAGAGTTTATGATTTACAAAGGTTTCCTACACAATGCTTCTAACTAAGCTAAGTAAGAATTACAAGTAAAAAGCTTTAACAAAGGTGCAACATAACTAAGGACATGTAATAACTCAATACAAGGAACTGGTACGTTGTTATATTGTTCTTTGTTCTTGATGCTTTTGAGAATCGCTTGCCAGATTGATTGGTCACTTGAGAGAGTGCTTGATGGATTCTTCAAAAGTTTAAGTGATGTTTTGTCATTGGTTTAATGTTAATATAACATTGGTGACATCACTTGAATGATGCAAGTATGGATGGTACGAGATCATTCCCAATGAAGTTGACTGCTGCACTGTTTCTCACTGTTGCATGTGCAGGCAGCAACTTTACAGCTGTTGGAGAGTTGACTAGTACGATCACTAGGGGAACTGATGTCCATCTGTTCCCCTTGTTGATTCTTTGACTCCTGAAGTGTTGATTTACAATTCCAGCTTAAGTCTTGTTGTTTCCACATACTTGAGGATTTGTATCAGGTTCCTTATCTGGTTCTTGTCATTAAGTTTGTTAGATCATCAAAACATAACAAGGTACATATAACCTATCAATTTCCCCTTTTTTTTATGATGACAAACTTATAATTGAAGTTCCCCCTAAGAACCAGAATAACATACACACGTATCCTGTAATACACACATATCTTGTATTCCCCCTGAATCTATTTCCCATCAATTATTCTTCCCCCTTTTGGCATCATAAAAAGAGCAACAACAAACAATAGGCAAAAAGAAGTCTAGCTTGGTTAACTAATGCCATATGTGTGCCCACAAACATGATAAAAATATAATTTAAGAGCAAAGGCATACACAACAAAAGGAGAAAGCTTTCTTTAACATTTGTATATTAAGTAAGGAGCAGTTTCATTATTTCCAACACATCCACAAAATAAAAACAAAAAAAACAAAAGTACCAGTCATAAACATCATCACAACTGAAAACAAGGGACAAACACTAGGACTTGATACTGGAACAGGCACACTTTCTAGGGAGCACTGGAAGGGGAAATCTTAGAGGAAGAGGCAAGGGTTTTGAGGACGATGTCCATTCGAGCATTTGCTGACATCTGCGCATTGAGCAGTTTCTCCTTCAGGTCCTCAACCTGTTTCTTCAGATCGGCATTCTCCTTGGTTAGACGGGCAACCTCTGTGCTTTGAGAGCTACTAGAACCAGGTGCCTCCTGAAGCTGACTCAGCTGACCCTCAAGAATGGCATTCGTTGCCTTCAGCTTCCTGATCTCATCAGTGGCACTGTTTTGGGCATTGATCAACTGAGAGATAGTAGAAGTGCTGCCAACCCCTCCAACTTTATCAATGCACTCACACTCCTTTAGAGTGGTCTTGGAGAAGGTTTTCTTATGAGTACACACCTTAGTATTTCCCAAAGGGACTTTAAAGAACTCAAACGCCTTGGTGAGAAGGAACCCATAAGGCAGCCCATGATTACCATCCTTAAACTCTATGTGTTCTATCATAATGCCAGGCATGTTGATGGTGGTGTAGCTATCCAGTGCTTCCATAAGAACCAGGTCTGCTTGAGATGTAATTGACCTTATCTCAGCACGAGGGAGCAAAATATTTTTCACCATCTCAAAGAGCAATTGGTACACTGGAAGGAGGGCCTTCTTGTGTACCCGTTCCCCCTGCTGAACTGCCTTATCCTTCACGATAGCATTTCTAAAGTTTGAAGAGAAGGAGCCTTGAATCGAAGATAATCCCTCAGCAGACATACCCAGAATAGATCCCAGCACAACAGAGTCCATCACAAAATCGACCCCATTCACCATCATGCAAATATGATCATCCTCAACTGTGAAGAAGTCAACATAGAAATTGTGCACTTCTTCCTCGTACACTTTGGGACTGTCACCTGTGAACAAGTGCATCCAATATTGAAATTCACAGATCTCCACCAATTGTCGCATGGCAGCCATATCCAGAATATCAGGGGCAAATGCACGGCCCCACATCATCTTTTGATTTTTCAATTTTCCTTCCCAGCATCCTGGGTATCATCAACCTTTGCCTTCTTGGAAGAACCAGGTTCCTCACTGGCATCACCCTTCCTTTTCACTGATTTGCGAGCACTCTTTCCTTTCTCAGCTGATTCCTCAGACATTGTCTTCTCAGACACCTTTCCAACTGATTCTTCCATCACTTTTTCTCCAGATGTTTCCACTAACTTTTCACCAGAGTTATCACTTGCACTCTTGTTCAGACTCTCAGCACTCGCATAGGATCCCCTTTTTGACTTGGAGATAGAATGCTTCTGTGAGAACTTGCGAGTCAAGGAACCAGGTTCCTCGGCTACTTCATTATCCACAGTAACAACATGCACTACTTTCTCATTAATAACCTTCCCATCTTTCACCAACTTTCTCCTCTTTTGTTGTTCTTGTCTTTTCTAAATAGTAGACTCAAGAGCCTCCTTCTTTTGCAACCTAGTAGTAGGTCTCTTAGGATTTGGCTCTTGAGTAGCCACCTGTCTGCTCCTAGCCCTGATAAAACTAGAAATCGCCACATCATCATAATCCTCTTCACTGTCCCCGCTTTCTTCCTCAGATAAAGATCTCATTTCAGGTACAACCATAGATAAAGGCTAAGCGTAGAAGTAAGGAGAGGGAGCATGATCAGTACTGACCTAGGGTTCTGGAGAGGACCCAAGATTTGGGTCCTCTATGGAGGGAACAGGTCCCTCAGTAGGTGCCCCATTAGTATTGTCCGGTGCCGATGGTGCAATAGGCACAAGTCCCCTATTCTCAACTAGAGTCCTATTTTCTTCCCCCTGAGACTCAGACACACCCTTACCATTCTTAATAACAACACCCTGAGCAGTTATCGACAACATATTTTCTATGGCTTCTTTTTCTTGTAACCCCATGGAAAACCCATTAGAAGAAAGAATGTTACCTGTAGACTCAAAACTAGGGGATGTCATTGCTGATTCAGCATGGACAGGACCAACAACTTGGTCTTTATCAGTGCATTCTTCCATTGGTAGACTGAAAATTTCTTGATTTTCTTCTTCTTCGACTGTATCCGTTTCAACTATTTTTTCCGGCGAGGCAGAAGGAGAAGTCATAGCCACAAACTTCTTAGGAGTCGAAGTTTTGCGACTCCGATGAGAACCAGTACTCGATTGGATAGGAGAGGAAGCAGAGGGTGGGGGTGATTCTGCCTTAGGGTTTGGATTGGTTGGTGTGGAGAGTGTGGGTTCTATGATCGGCGTTTCAACATGTGATGGCTCAGTGGGGGTAATACTTAGAACATTTTGAGTTTCATGGTGTTCAGACATAGTGGGAAGCAGTGAGTTGAAGAAGAGACAGTTTTGGTTGAAAGAGAGAAAAAGGGAAATTTTGGATTTTTGATGTGAATAGTGGTGGAAATGATGGTGAAAGGATGTATTTAAGAGGGATGAGGGACCGATTAAGCAAAATGCGGCAGTTTGGGTAGTCGGGTCGCTTCCTAATGGGTGAGACGCTTGGGTTCAAAAATAAGGAAAGAAAAGAAACTGACAATGTGATGACGTGGCACCATTTGAACCGTTTAAAAAATTGTACATGAGAGTACGGAGAAACTACTAACCTGTGTCAAAGGAACGAGGTTCCCTGACGGAATTTGCAAATGTAAGCTCCATCCTTTGACCAAGGTACAGTTCATTAGCTGCTTGTTTGCTCTGTAATCATCATGTGTGTCTACCTATAACGGTATAGAGATGAGTTAGACTTTATCAGAAAACACTTTTTAGCTAAATTACCTATACATTTATTTCATAGCCAATCATCGAGGGACCAGGTTCTCAGCTTGGTTTTATCAGCCCTAGTGCCAAGCGATTTCTTTCCAAGTGTTCTCTACTCAGTGCTTTGGTGAATATGTCTACAATTTGATTTTTTGTGCTGCAAAATTTCATACATATGATCCCTTTTTTAACATTGTCTCTGAGAAAGTGGTGACGCACATCAAGGTTCTTTGTTCTCTTATGTTGGACTGGATTCTTGGCCATGTTGAGTGCACTGGTATTGTCACACAGCAAGGGCACACAATCAGAGAACACTCCAAAGTCTTCTAGTTGCTGCATAATCAATAGTAGTTGAGCATAGCAAGATGCAACTGCCATATATTCTGCTTCTGCTGTGGAGAGGGCCACTGAGTTTTGTTTTCTTGTACCCCATGAAATTAGACATGAACCCAGAAAATGTGCCATTCCAGACATGTTTTTCCTGTCCACCAGATACCCTGCATAATCAGCATGAGCATACCCAACTAAGTCAAAGTTATCTCCAGAGGGGTAGTAGAGAATCAGGTCCTATGTTCCTTTGAGATATCTCAGGATTCTCTTGGCGGCATTCAGATGAGATTCCTTTGGATTAGATTGAAACCTGGCACAAAGTCCCACACTGAAGACAATATCTGGTCTGCTTGCTGTGAGATACATGAGTGACCATATGATATCTCTATACATGGTCTGATTCACAGGGGAAGCAGGTTCATCCATGTCTAGACGAGAGGTTGTGGCAATGGGAGTGTCAATGATTTTTGATGCTTCCATGTCAAATTTCTTCAACAGCTTCTTGATGTACTTCTGCTGACTTATCAAAGTCCCCTTTTGAGAGTGCTTCACTTGTAAACCCAAGAAGAAATTCAATTCTCCCATCTTGCTCATTTCAAACTCATTTCCCATGAGTTTTGAAAATTCCTCACACAAAGAGTCGACTGTTGCTCCGAAAATAATGTCATCAACATAAACTTGCACAATGAGAAGGTTCCTCCTGCGTTTCTTTAGAAAAAGGGTGTTGTCAATTTTTCCTCTTGTAAAGCCATTTTCTAGAAGGAATTTTGACAACCTTTCATACCAAGCGCAAGGAGCCTGCTTTAATCCATATAAAGCCTTGTCAAGTTTAAAGACATGCTCAAGATGCTCATGATTCTCAAATCTAGGAGGTTTCTTGACGAAGACTTCTTCTTTTAGAAATCCATTCAGAAATACACTTTTGACATCCATTTGGTACAATGTGAATTCCATATGTGATGTAAAGGCAATAAGAATTCTGATAGCCTCCATTCGAGCGACTGGAGCGAAATTTTCATCATAATGAATCCCTTCTTCCTGATTGTAGCCTTGAACTACTAGCCTTGACTTGTTTCTTGTGGTATTTCCAAACTCATCAAGTTTGTTCCTGAATACCTACCTGGTTCCAATAATAGTACGATCCACAGGTCATGGAACCAGGTGCCATACCTTGTTTCTCTCAAATTGATGGAGCTCTTCTTGCATGGCAGTAATCCAGTCTGCATCTTTTAATGCTTCTTTGATATTTTTGGGCTCCATTTGAGAAAGAAAGGCTGAGAAGGTAAGTGTGTTTCTAGCCTTTGATCTGGTTTGAATTCCTGAATCAAGATGGGTGATTATGTTTTCAAGAGGGTGTGAACCTTGGTGCTTCCAATTTGGTACCTAAATCTCATTGATAGAAGATCTAGGTATATCTGACTGTGGTTCTTGTCCGCTTCTCATCTCAGCATGTGGGGTGCCTTGGACAACATCGACAACTCTGTTCTCAGCTTTAGTTGTCGTGATTGTGGGACCAGGTTCCTCTCTATCAGTTGGAGCTTCATTGAATTCCTTGACGTGACTCATCATGTCAGCCTTTCCATTTGCCATGTCAATGACTTCACCAGGAACAAATAAGTGTTCTTTGTCTTGATCATTCTTATCCTGCAAGTCCTTCTCACAAGAGTGGAGAGATTCATCAAAGATCATATGTATGCTTTCCTCAATACATTGAGTTTTTTTGTTGTATACTTTGTAGGCTTTGCTTTGTGATGAATATCCGAGAAAGATTCCTTCATCACTTTTGGCATCAAATTTCCTAAGTGCTTCCTTGCCATTGTTGAGAACGAAATATTTACAACCAAGTCCTCAAATGGGTTAGCTTGGGCTTCCTTCCATTCAGCAGTTCATATGGTATTTTGTTCAGGAGGGACCTGATCATGCACCTGTTTATCAAGTAGCATGCAGTGTTGACTGCTTATGCCCGGAAACCTTTTGCAATACCACTATCAATCAGTGTTGTTCTTGCCATGTCTTCAAGAGTCCTATTCTTCCTCTCCATAACACCATTTTGTTGTAGTGTTCTTGGAGCTGAAAAATTGTGAGTGATGCCATTTTCAACACAGAATTCGTCGAATTTGGCATTATCAAATTCTGTCCCATGGTCAGACCTAAGACATACTACATTATTACCCATCTTCACTTGTATCTTCTTGACAAATGCAACAAATACTTGGAAGGTTTCATCTTTGGTTCTGAGAAACAAAGTCCAGGTGAATCTGGAGTAGTCGTCCACAATGACGAAGATGTACCTTTTTCCTCCTCTGCCTGGCACTCTCATAGATCCACATAGATTCGTATGGAGAAGATCAAGTGGCCTTGAGGTACTAACTTCCTTTTTGTGCTTGAAAGAGGATCTGACATGCTTTCTTTTAGCACACGTATCACACACCTTGTGATCCTTGAAGCTTGACTTGGGCAGACCATGAACCAGGTCCTTCTTGACTAGTTTGTTCAGCAGTGAGAAACTTGCATGACCGAGCCTTCTATGCCATAACTCAGCATCATCATCAACATCACTTAGACAACTGAGATCACCACTCTACAGGGACTCAAAATTAGTAACATAGATATTTTTGTATCTTTTCGCCACTAGCACCACTTCACCAGTCACAAGATTTGTGCCTGTGCATATCTTTGACACAAATTCCACATTGTTTTCCTTGCCACAGATTTGGGAAACACTCAACAAGATGTACTTCAATCCATTGACATAGTACACATTTTTAATAGAATGAGAGAGTGACTTTCCAATCCTTCCAACTCACAGAATGTATCCTTTTTTGCCATTTACAAAGGATACACTCCCTCCTTGCAGGGCCTTCAGTGAAAGAAAATCGATTGTACTTCCAGTCATGTGCTTTGAGAAACCACTATCCATATACCATTATTGGCTGCTCCCCTTCACTGCTCCCTGCACAAGAAAATCAAGGGTTAGATTTAGGAACCCAAACAAGTTTGGGTCCCTTGTAATGAGGAAAGGGATGAATGAGAGTTCTTTTGGTCCAAGCAGGCATCATGCGTCTTTTATATGAGGGACCAGGTTCTCTAGCAGTAGTTATCTTTTTAGCAAACACTTTGTTTTTCTGTTGAGACTAAAACTTAGCCTTACAGGTTTCCTTAAAGTGCCTAGTATTACCACAGTGAGTGTAGAGCCAATTGTCAGGTACAGTAACGTACTTGCTATGAGGGTTGTAGGGAGTTTTTTCCCTTTGGAACCCGATTCCCTGCATGTTTCCCCCATTGTTTGTGTACATGGAAGTGATAGCATCATAGGGCCAAGTCCACTTGAGTGATTTTTCAAGATCACTCTTGACTCTACCTAGTTCTTCCTGAAGTTGTTTGTTCTTCTCAAGTTCAGCACACAGACTAGATTTCACCGATTTTATCTCATCTTCAAGCCTAAGATGTATTTCATCCGCAACTTCCTTTCCCTTTTGAAGAATCTCATTCCTACCTTCTCCTTTTAGTTCCTCAATTGTATCCTTAGATCTACAACTACTACTAATAGATCATCTCTCTCATGCTCTATGCTAGCAACCTTTTCAGTCAAGACTTTTTTCTCTTTCTTGACACACTCAATGGTCTCCTTTAGATCGACCACAACAACCACTAGATTATCTCTCTCATGTTTTACGTTTGCAATTTTTTCAGTTAAAACATCATTTTCTTTCTTCAGACTCTCAATGGTTTCTTTTAAATCTACCACAACAACTACTAGGTCATCTCTCGACTGTTCTGCTTCTCCTAGTTCAAGAGTTAGTGCATTTTTATCATTTATAAGACTGTGATAAGCATTAATTAAAACATTTTCCAGAGACATAAGTTTTTTAAGAGAATAAGATTTCAGATTTCTTTGAATATCTAGAAAATTTACCTCATCATCATCGTCGTCATCTTCATCATCATCGGACTGTGCCATCAAGGTAAAGATGGAGTAATACTCAGCTGCTTCACTTTCCACTGCCATCATGGAGCTGTCACCTTGATCATCATCTTCTTCAGATTCGCTGGAAGAGTCTCCCCATGCAGCAAGAGCTTGTTTCACAACATTGTCAGCGGCATTTTTCCTCTTGAAGCGTTTGTCAGGAACCGGGTTCCTCTTAGCTGCTTTGTCTGTGCTGTGTTTGTATTGATCTTGCTTAAGGAGAGGACAATCCTTGATGAAATGTCCTGGCTTACCACACTTATGACAAAGGTCATAATTTTTTGGCTTGCTGGAACTGCCCCTTTTTGGAATGCTTCCATTTCTGCGAACCATTTTCTGGAATCGTTTTGTCAGGTGAGCCATATCAACATCCTCACCACTTGAATCATTGTTATCCGTCTTGAAGACCGGGTTCTTCTCCCTTTTGGGCTCTCTTTTCTAATTGTCCTCCTTCTTCTTCATTTCATAGGTTTTCAGATTGCCAACAAGTTCATCGATGGTTAGCTTCTGCAGGTCCTTTGCCTCTGTGATAGCATTCTCTTTGCTTTCCCAGGAACTGGGCAAAACACTAAGTATTTTCCCGACCAGTTTGTTTCTTTGAATTATTTCTCCCAGAGAGTGAAGCTCATTGATGATAGAAGTGAACCGAGTATGCATGTCCTAGATGGATTCATCATCTTTCATTCTGAAAAGCTCATATTCTGTGGTAAGCATGTCAATCTTTGATTGCTTAACTTGTGTTGTTCCCTCATGGGCTATTTGGAGAGCCTCCCAGATCTCCTTAGCAGATTGGCATGGTGAGATCTATTTGTATTCATCAGGACCGATACCACAAACAAGAATTTTCTTTGCACGAAAGTTCTTTTCTATGGCCTTGCGGTCAGCATCATTGAACTCTTTTCTTATTTTGGGATTGTTATAGCTCGGTCGCCACTGGTTTTTGTGGGGATGAAGGGTCCATCGCAGCTGACGTTCCAGAGCTCTGAGTCTTCAGCCATGATGAAGTCGTGCATCATAGTCTTCCACCATCCATAGTATTGGCCATTGAATCTTGGTGGCCTATAGGTAGATTGACCTTCTTCGAAGTTTGGTGGAGCAGCCATGATGATCCTTTCTAGGTGTTAGCCTGATAGAAAGAACCTACTCTGATACCAATTGATAGAATTTAAGGGTCCACCAAACTATATAGAGAACCAGGTTCTCTATTAGTTCCCACATAACACATGCACACTACAGTAGGTAAATGACACAAAGAAGTTTTACGTGGAAAACTCCCAGCTCACGGGATTAAAAATCACGACCTACCCTTGTAGGATTTCAACTTTACTACTGAGCAAACTTTTGATTACAACCTATTGTAATCTAGGAATTAACTTCTTAATCCCTCACTAACTTGTAACAACTCTATTACAAGCCACTTTGTAATAACTCTATTACAAAGATTTACAACTGGACTAACTCTAGCCAAGACACAAACACAAGGGTTTATGATTTATAAAGGTTTCCTACACAATGCTTCTAACTAAGCTAAGTAGGAATTACAAGTAAAGAGCTTTAACAAAGGTGCAATACAACTAAGAAAATATAATAACTCAATACAGGAAACTGGTCAGTTGTTATGTTGTTCTTTGTTCTTGATACTCTTGAGAATCGCTTGCCAGATTGATTGGTCACTTGAGAGAGTTCTTGATGGATTCTTCAAAAGTTCAAGTGATGTTTTGTCTTTGGTTTAATATTAATATAACATTGGTGACATCACTTGAATGATGCAAGCATGGATGATACATGATCATTCCCAATGAAGTTGACTGTTGTACTGTTTCGCACTGTTGCGTGTGCAGGCATCAACTTTACAGCTGTTGGAGAGTTGACTAGTACGATCACCAGGGGAACTGATGTCCATCTGTTCCCCTTGTTAATTCTTTGACTCCCGAAGCGTTGATTTACAATTCCATCTTAAGTCTTGTTGTTTTCACATACTTGAGGATGTATATCAGGTTTCTTATCTAGTTCTTATCATTAAGTTTGTTAGATCATTAAAACATAACAAGGAACATATAACCTATCAGTTTGACATGCATGCAGGTACTATAAGCTCCACTTAAGCGTTTGCGGTAAGACATGTTTTATATGTAACGAACAAGAGAGGTGTAAAAACAAATGGGAATATAGGAGCTTTGGAAAAATATCTAAGGTTGTAAGTATAGCATATTCCACACAATGAATACATTTTTCACACAATCAAGTTAGCTTAACATGCAGGTACAAGTCATAGAAAACATTTTATGATAACAAAAAAAAAAGAATAATAACATACAAGAGAAATTACTGATAGTGTAAAAATTCTTATACTGCTAATGCATATAACTTAAATTCTTATTTTATTAAATCCTTATAGTATATCGCTAATGTATATAGAGACAAGTTAAAAACTAAATAAATAACTGCAGTTTCTCATACTAAAAGAACAAAAAAAGAGACTAGAAATTTGAAAGTCTCTATGAAAGAAATGGTTCGATCACTTTTATTTTTTGTTTAACTGTTCAATGTCTGGTACTCACTAGCCCGACTAATTCTCTTAGTTTACTGGGATTTTGTCATCTCGATGATCTCCAGGAGCAGAATCATCATCGAAATACCTCTTCCAGAACCAGTGTTTCTTCCAAGCTCTTTCATTCATTTCATCAATAGGGATTCCTTTAGTCTCAGGGAGGAAGAAATATGCAAAACTTCCCATAATGACAATCCAAACAGCAAAGAAGAAGAAGATCCCAGATCTCATGTGGCATAACATTGTGAGAAAAGCTTGAGCTATAATAAAAGTGCAAATCATGTTCATACTCACTGCAAAGAAAAATCCAGCAGTTCTTGTTTCCAATGGAAAAATCTCACTTGGAATTAACCATCCTAATGGACCCCATGACCAAGCAAATCCACTCACAAAAACACATATCAACACAACCACAAAATATGCATAGTTCTTTGGTATTACATTTGTGGCTTTCAAATGAACTGCAAGAATTCCTCCTGTAACACACTGCAACAAAAACCAAAAGAATCAACAAGCAGAACAACAAGATTTACTTAAAACGCACCGACAGTATAGATAATTTTTACACTATGATGTGGCAAAGCAATTTAATATAGTGCCAAAACAAGCAAAGGTCACGGTTCGAGTGTCTCACTTGGATCCACCAATATAATATTCAACAAGATTATTTTTGCACGCTTGATTAAAGAAAAAATACGAGCCAAACATGAATGTTTGTGCTGTGAACACAAGATAAATAAATAAATAAATAAAATATCTCATATTTAACAGTTTAAACTTTTATATGAGATCATATCATAATTCACTGACAAGTTGAATAATATAAAACCCCTTAATTTTAGAAAAATCAAGTCATACGTCAGAAATACCTTATTTCATACGTAATAATTTATGCTTTTAAATGATGTAATAGTTTCAATAATAAACTGATTAATTTTAAAAAAAAAAGTAATTTTCCTAGTCCTTTACAGGAGCCAACTGGACAGTGAGCTAAGATCAAACCATTTTTACTTTCAAAAACTCTACTGTATATTATGAATATGAACAGTTATAGTGTATATTTAGGTGATCTAATAGTATAAGAATAGTTCCTTTATACTATAAATTAAACTCATATTGAAATAATGGTTTACCTGGGCAACAAGCATTTGAACAGCAGCTTCAATAAGTAAAACTCTTCTTCCAAATTTATCAACTCCAAGTATTGCAACTATGGTTGAAACCACATTAACCATACCAGTAACAATAGCTGATAACAACGACGCCTTTCCGCCGAATCCCATCGTCTGAAATAATACAGGAGCATAGAACATGATAACATTTATGCCAGTAAATTGCTGGAAAATCTGAAGAATTGTACCACATATAAGTTGTGGCCTACTAGATTTGCTCATTAGATTTCTAAAAGGTTGTTTGATTTGTTGAGCTAATTCAGTGGCTTGTAAAATCTCTTGATACTCTTTTTCAACATCATGTACACCTCTAATTTTTCTTAAGGCTTGTTTGCCTTCATCTTTTTGGCCACGTTCAATTAGGCTAGTTGGTGTTTCAACAATGAGAAAAGAACCTAAGCCAAGAAATATTGCTGGAACTGCTGCACCACCAAGGGAAAATCTCCAACCATGTGGGTGCATTTTTGAAGTTACATAGTTGACTATATTGGCACATAAAATACCAATTGTGATCAGCATTTGGAACAAAATGTTGAGACCACCTCTGTACTTTGCTGGAGCTATCTCTGATATGAATAATGGCACTGCCTGCAATAAATGATATTTTAGTATTTGTAAATAATGGTATTTGCAATGACTAAATTGGCTATTAGTATATTTTAAAACATTGAACTTCAAGTTAAATACTCCCCTTGTTTCAATTTAGATGATATTTTGCTTATCGAGAGTTAATTTGACCAAACTTTGAAGTCAAATTGGATTATTAGTTTAACTCAATTTTTAAAAATTAAAATTTAGATATTCAAAAACTAACAAAAAATACTATAAGTTACAGTTTTTCTCATGTCAATATGATCAAAAAATATATTTTAAAATGTTAGTCAAACTTCACACAGTTTGACTTTCAATAAGCGAAATTCTGTCGTTTAAATTGAATTGGAGTGAGTATTGATTTTTACTCACAAATATTCAACTTTGGTTAAATGAAATTCATCAAGACAACTTTAACGTCCAAATATTCTTTTTCAACTTTAACTTGTTCTTATAACAACATTCGTATATAACAACCGATTTTTTCTCGGAAATTTTTTTTATATTATATTATAATATATATCATCTATAACAGCACTTCACTATAGCAGCCAAAAAATATCGAAACAATCGTTGTAGTAGTAATACAGCGCTTTCATTTACTACAAATAAGGACAGAAAATCAAACAAAACAGAGATTCGGTCATTAGATTCCTAGACTATTTGTTGAATATATAAGTGATAATTAATTAAATAAAAGTTACCTGATTGCCAAATCCAACACCAGCGCCAAGACAAAGGCGTCCAATGATAAGCATAGGCAGATTCATAGCAGCAGCATTAAGGATAACTCCAATAAAGAAGAACAAAGAGGCAAGTTGCATTGTAATTTTCCTGCCAAACCTCTTACAACACTTTGAGGCAAAGAAACAACATACAATTGCTGCTAAGTACAATGAAGATGTGAACAACTGCAACATTTGGTTATCATATTTGCAGTAGTTGTCTTCTTTAGCCCTATGCTTTCTAACATAGACTTTTGGGAAGAACTTCTCCAAGAAATCATCCATTGATGTCACCCCACCTGCACAAATCCATACATAACTAGAAGTTTTATGTATGTAAAAAATATTTACACAATCAAGTCATTAGTTATACGTAAACTTTTTGATAATCATTAATTGATAATCTGGTAAAATTGATAAATACCTGCTAGGTTACAATTTTAGTATAAAAAGAAACTTTTATGCTGACACTATATATAAGTCAAATCCATAGACGTTATCATGCCACTTGACATGAATTTATCAAAAACCAAAAAAAAATATTTTTTTAATTTGATTTTATGTTCTATGCAGTGATGGTGTGAAAAAAATTGTATTTACATAATCAAATCACAAATCTCCATGATAATCATTATAACACGTGTTGTAACGGTTAGACTACACAAGCAATGTAAATTAAGCCCCTGTTTGTCTATTAAAAAAAATTCCTTTTAAAAAAAAAAAAATTCAAAAATGTGTTTGTCCATGAGATTTTGCAAGATTTTGAAAAATTTTTGAAAATGAGTTTTTGAAATTTGACCACTTTTTCAAAATGTTCAGAAAAAACTTTTTTCCCCATTCATAAAACTGCAATTATTTTCAAGTGAAATGTATGTCCAAAAATAATTTTTAAATTCCAAATACCATTTTTCAAGTTAACTCCAAATATTACTTTTTCTTCAAAAATTATAATTTTTATGTCCAAACGCTTAATAAGTGTGTATAACTTAAACCCTTTTAATATTTGTATTGACCATAAATTCTCAACAAATTTTGCAAGAATATAAGTTTATTCACATATATTGTTAGGTTAAATTGACCTACAAATATTTCAAGCAAGAAGAGATTTTACCTGAAATTCCAATGTCATAGCCAAACATAAGACCACCAAAGGCTGCAATAATGGAACAAATCACAACCTGTCCAGTCAGTTTGGCAGGAAACTCATCATCCCCCTTGTCAAAGGCCATAAGAGGAGGCATATTTGGTTTCTCTTTTATGATTTGTTTTCTTCAAAAACAAAAACAAAAGTCTCTCTATCTCTCTCACACTTCTTGTTAATTTCTTACTTTCTTTTTGCTCAAAAGATTGTCAATGGCTTTTTCAAGAATCACAAAAGCGGCTGATAGAATATAGACGTGTATTTGTGTTTTACTAGAACTATAATATAATAACTGCATGAGACATAATCGCAGTATTTGTTCCTATTTCCCGAATGAGGATTTAATAGCAATTTTGGTCCCACATTGATTAGTAAATTCTGATTTTAGTTCTTCTGATATTTTGAAATGTGAACTTTTGAGATCCCTATGCTTGTGAAATCTTACAGTTTTAATGAATTTTTAACTGTTAAACTATTTAATTGTTCATATATTATGTTAAATTTATATTGTTTTTTATATTTTGCAGATAATTGTAGTTCTATCAAATAATCTAGATATAAGATATTTCTTATATTAAAGGGACTAAAGACAAACATTTTAATTAGTAAAAGATTAAAGGTGACTAGCCAAATATTAGAAGGACCAAAACGAGAATTTATCAGAATTTGTTGGTTTCCGATTTGGATTAATCTTCTTTTCCTTATTTTAGTGAAATACGATAACGACACGCAGCAAAAATGAATGAGTGGATAGACGTGTTGATTTAAGCAAACGAAACAGCTTAATCTTTCTAAATCTCCACTAGCTCTTAAACTCTAGTAACTAGTAAAGATTGGATAAATATTTTGCCCTCATATCTGATTTGGGATTTTTTTTTTTTTCCCTTGCAATGAGATTTTTAAATTTAAACTCAACCTGGTTTTTTTTGATACTTGTATACTAATATTCTTGCAAAAAGCATTCTTCTTTGTTTTTAGGGAACTATACACTTGCTCTTACTGGATTTGAAACTGCATCCTGGCCTTGATGCTCTAGAGCAAGCTTTTATCTATATGATGATAAAGACTCTTTGCTTCAGGTAAAATTATTTAGTTGTGTAAGTCTCAGTAAACAATATCAGGTTAAAAGAGTTGGTTAACAGTATATACAATTATTTAATTAGCGCATGTATGCAGTGTCAAACTCAGTGTATGCAAGCCAAAAGAAGAAATGCAACTCCAGTATGTAGTGTCAAACTCAGTGTATGCAAGTGATGGACTAATATAGGCGTCTGTTGTCGCCAGTATGTAGTCTTCATGGATGGATCAGATTGGTTATGCCACAAAACGTATTTATTTTTGTTTACTTTTTTGAGTTCAACAGCTAGATCTAATAAAACTGAAAAGGTTTGATTTTTTGAAGGTAAGTAAGTAATATACCATTGCTAAAATTTTAGCACTGTTACTAGACAGAGGTAAATTAAATTTTTCTTTTTTATTTTGTGATTTGCTTATCTCACCTGTTTGGTTGGTGTTTCATGTATCATTGTATTCTGAATTTTTATGGTGAAGTGGAGAAGTTAACTAATATAATAACTAACAAGGAGAAAAGAGGGCAACATTTGAGTTTAAGATGGTATTACAAGTGGGTTTTAATTTGAAGAAATAAAAGTGCAAAGAGGCAAGTTTTGGAAGAGTGTTGGTCTTCTTCTTCAGAAGTGATACGATCCGAGATAAAACAAAATAGTAGAATATAAAAGCAACAATAATTGAAGCAAAACTAATGATATGTTTGATTAATATAATTAAAAGTAATCTGAATAATGAAATGTAGAAGAAAATCTAGAACCCTAAGTAAGCGTCTCAAACAACAATCGTAAAACTATTCGATTGCTTCCCAAGAACGAAAAATTAGAAACCCTTGATATAAAGGAAGGAGATGAAGATTACCCTCAAGAACCCAATTTTTGAAAACAGATAATCCAAAGTTGAACTCGAACCAAGAGGTTCCAAATCTCTCTCAAGAGGTTTTGTAATGACCCGATCGGCCGTTTTGAGCTCTAGCGCGTCGTTCGGCGGTTTGAGGCCTTGAGTAGCTTCACTTCAGGTATTCTGACTTGTACGTGTGGTCAGAATTGAATTTCGGGAAATTCGGAGTTGATTTGGAAAGAAAATTCTAAATCCGGAAGCTTTAAGTTTGAAGAGTTGACCAGAGTTGACTTTTGAGTGAACAACTACAAAATCGGGATTTGAAAGTTCCAATAGGTTCGTATAATGATTTCGTACTTGGGCATATGTTCGGGTTGAGTATCGGGTGATCCGGGGGCATTTCGGCGCTTAATATGGAAAGTTGGCATTTTAAATTTTTTAGAATTTTCCAAGTTTGGTTTAAAGTGGACTTTGGTGTTATCGATATCCGTTTGGGGTTCTGAGCCTTGAAATTGGTTCGTGTTGTGACTTATGACTTGCACATAAAATTTGGCGTCATTCGGAATGTTTACGTATGATTCGGACGCGTTCAACGAAGGGTGAAGGATTGAAAGTTAAGAGAGTTTAAGAAATTGAGTTTGATCTTTAATTCTTGGCTTTGTTATTGTAATTTGAGTTCCGAGCCTTTGGACAGGTTTACATAGGATATATAAACTTGTTAGAATGATTGAGCGGGGTTCCTCGGACCTCGGGTGAGTTTTGGGATGGTTCCGGACCACTTATAGCCCTTTTCAAACTTTTGATAACTGGTGTCGAGGGTGTGAAATATGATGGCGGAGGTTTGGACCACGATCGCAAAGAGCAAAGTGTTGTTCCAGGCCTTGTGAATCGCGATCGCGGAAGGAAGGTCGCGATTGCGTAGAAGGAATTTATGTTGTTAGTGGTTTGACTTCGGAAGCATATATCTTGCAATCTATAAGGAATTTTGAGATGATCCAACAACAAAAGTTGTAGCGCTTTGAATCTAGTTTTTAAAAAGGTAAACCATTTGTCTTTGGAAATTTTGTACAAAATGTTATGGCCATTATACGGAAGGGTGTCTGTAAAGAAAAAAACACAGTACATTGCAATCACAGGGTTTTGGCCGCGATCATGGTGAAAGAAACGTTGATGGAACTTTTGTTAACCGCGATCGCGTGGCTTATGACCGCGATCAAAAAGAAGAAGGCCTGGCTGGTGTATTAAACATCTAATTTCGGGATTTTGAGCTCATTTCTTCACTTTTAAGTTCTTGGAGCACATATATAGGGTGATTCTTGAATATTATTTTCACCATATATCATAAGATAAGTTATTCCTACTTGTTTCGAGTTACATACATGAGTTATATATGGATTTTAACATGAAATTTGATAGAAATTGTGAAAATTTTGGAAGAAAACCTAGAAATGATACTTTTGGATTTTGACCACGAAATTAGACATGAAATTGGGAATAAATTATATAATTGACTTCGTTGTGCTATGGGTAATGTTTATCTTCGAAAATCTTCGGAAGGGCACGTGGACTCGGGGGTTAACTTTGCTGACTTTTCGAGCGGAGTTGAGAATTGTTATGAATTGATTAATTAAGAGTTTTTGGGTATATTTTGATTGATTTGCACGTTGTTTGACTAGTTTCGGATCGATGGGCATCAATTTGAGGTTTTAGAGAGGTGTTGGAGCCGGTTATCAGATTTCGAAGCGAGGTAAGTCTCCTGTCTAACCTTGTGAGGGGGAAACTACCACCTAGGTGATGTAATTCTAATGTGCTACTAGTTGTGGGTGCTCCGTACGCACGAGGTGATGAGAGTCCGTACGTAGTTAAAGCATGTTTATGTACGGGTAGACTTAGGACTTTATCATGTAATATTTGAATTATTTGAACTCATTTTTGCTAGCTCAATTACGTGAATTTATAATTTAAATTGATTTAGGAATACATATTAGTTGTTGGCAAAATATTTGATAAACGATAAAGCGTATATCCACTTTATGCTCATGTACTTGTATTGTAAGCACGTGACTCGTAATTCGATAAGTTTCTTCCTTTCTTGTGGAGCGGGCCGAATACCTCGGTAGTATATTAAGATGTATCTCTGGTTCGTGCTGGTCGACCCTTGACAGTGTACACACCACTTTGGATCGGGCCGTACGACCTCAGCATAATTGTGCGTTATATCGCTAGCAATCCGAATATTCGTGAGATTTTTCCTTCTATTAATGTTTGACATTTTATATGGTATTCCTTATCCGTTTGATACTAACACTTGATATATCTGAGCTGTTGAGATAAAATATGAGATTGAGAAATTTATATCTTTAAAAGAAATCTTGGAAGATTATGTAAATTACCGTCTTAACCCATTATTACTGTTGTGCTTCATATCGATCCATCGTCACTACTTCTCTGAGGTTAGGCTAGATATTTACTGAGTACGCGTTGATTTACGTACTTATGCTATACTTTTGCACTAGATGTGTAGGATCTGACAGGTTCATTTGGTGGTCATCTTGGCGCGTAGGCACAGTTTCTAAGGAGACTTTTGGTGAGATGCCTTCCAGGCTACGTATCGCAGCCCACATAGTCTCCATCGTACTATTTACTCTATCCTGTCTTATTTACATTTCGGACAGATATTGTATTATTATTGTACTCCATAGTAAATGCTCATGCACTTGTGACACCGGGTTTTGGGGATACTCTAGTGATTGATATGGTTCGGCTTAATATTGTCATCTTTTATTTTATATCTTACTAATATTTTAAGTATTCATGATTTTTAAATGCATTGAATTCTTTACTTAATTAGGCTTATGATTTTAAAAATAATAAAATGAATAATTAAGCTGATAGTTCACCCTTGGCTTGCCTAACGACGATGTTGGACGCCATCACGACATATAGTGGGTTTTGGGCCGTGACATGTTTCTTATATGAAAATATGCTAAGTGGTTAATCAAATAACCTTAGGCTATTATAAATACGCAATGGGTAAAATAGAAAAAGTTTCAAAATTAAATATTCAAAAAAACTCGCCAGGCCAAACCATAACTTCAGCCCTAACCTCAATCATAACACACAGTTGAACCATGTCGAATTCCAGAAGCATATTTTCTTCCGCTCTTTAGGCCCTCTTGAACCGTAGTCAACGGTTGGTGAAATCGTGTCATACAATTTGACTTGGGGCCTTGATTCTTCAATTATCAAGACTCCAGACATGGTATTCTTTGCATGAATCCTCCAAGTGACTCTCCAAACATCTTCTGGTTAATTGTTGAAGATCATACATCTCCTTAGCGTGCATCCGTCTGGCGTTCTTGTACTTGACAGTCCACTAGATAATTCAAGATAATCTTCAATATTCTCCCCTCTGCCGGGGCTATCTAGGATCATATCAAAAAGAAAAGTAGGAAAATAAAACTTGAAGATGAGAAGAGGCATGGAGTTACTGAAGTGGAAACGAGGAACGTTGGTAAGCAGAATAAGGGGTTCTATATATGGTGAAAGGTTCCCTTAGAGTTTTTGAAATTTTATGTTTTCAGGTTTTCTATTTCTGAAAGTACAAGAGGGGGGGTGAATTATTGTCCGTTCGTTTTCTTTAAGTAGGTAGTTGACTGATTTTCCTGTTAGTCGACTGGATCTTGATATGAGGTAGATGTAAAGGAAATACAGAAAGTAAATTGCATAAAGTAATGACACCATATGTTTTATACTGGTTCAGATTTAATGTGAATCCTACTATAGTCCCCTTGGGTTTCAAGGGAGTTCTCTTTTAAGTTCCTTGAAATCTTTGGTACAAGTGTATTGATGTGGTTGAACATACACCAACAACTTCTCACAGTGTAAGTAGTTTTCCTATTTGGATACAATGCCTCACCAGTGATTCTTTTCTCTATTTAGTCTCTCCACTTATTACACAGTAAATCTAGAGTAGACTACGATGCTTGTTCCGAGTAGAACAAAACGATTGGTAATGGTTCGATCAAAGTATATTGTTTTCGTTGGACCTTGGACTGCATATGTATGACTTGAGGGAGGATCTTATTTAATATGAGCAGATCTTTAAGAAATAGGCAACCCAAAGGAGTTGATCCTTATAATGAATCTTGATTGATTCCTTCCAAGAATAAAGTTGGAACTTTCCTATATTTGAACCCTGAAATGGCGTGATGACTGTTGCCTCCTTGATTGATGTAATTAAGTATCCTTAGTAGATCTTCTGTCACGACCCAAACTAGCCTCATCGTGATGGTGCCTATCGCGGAACTAGGAAAGCCGACTCATTCACAAAACAAACCGATATTTTCATTTCAAAGAAAATTTCAAGGCTATTTAACATAAAAACCTTCATAAAAGAGTTCAAATCAAAACAAAAGTGCGGAAAAGAAAAGCTCAACATTGGGGTGTCACTAGTCATGAGCATCTACTACAATTTGTCTGACAATATCGAGACTAACATAGTCTGGAAAATAGCTAAATACAACTAAAAGAAGATAAGAGGGAGAAGAGCAGGGCTGCGATCGCCAGGCAGCTACCTTGCAATCCCCGAGAAAATCTGCAACCGGAATAATCAATAGTCGCTACCTTGTCCAGCTACACCTGGATCTGCACACAAGATGCAGGGAGTAACGTGAGTATGCCAACTCAGTAACCAACAACAGTAAATAAAGACTGAGAAGTAGTGACAAGCAGTAATGCAAGTAAAGTTCATAACACAAAAATTAAGTAAGACACAACATGCTTTTAAAACCAGGGTTTGAATCAAATCAGCTCTTTTAAATCCTATTGTAGAAAAATCATTTAAAGACATCTTTCAATAGTTTTTCAAACAAAGGCTCAATGCAAAGGTGAGAAAAATAATAAAATCATAATCAGCCATTCGGGTAACATCACTCATATATATCCTCTCGGGCAAACCTCACAATCACTCGTATACAGCCCCTCGGGCATACCTCACAAGCACTCGTAAATAGCCCCTCGGGCGTACCTCACCATCTCTCATGCCTTCCAGTCACTCATCACTCGGCACTCGGCACTCGCACTCAGTAGGTACCTGCGCTCACTGGGGGTGTGTACAGACTTCGGAGGGGTTCCTTCATCCTAAGCGCTATATCAAGCCAAATCATGGCATAAATCAATCAGGCCCTCGGCCTATATCAAACATATTGTGGCGTGCATCCCGATCCCATAAATATCCTCACAAATCAGGCCCTCGTCCTCACTCAGTCACAAACCTCTCAAGCCACTCGGGCTCTCAGTAAAAACAGGGTACTCGACCCAAAACAATATTTCTATGCATCAAAACAGAGTAATAAAACTGAGTTATGCAGTAAACAGGTATAACCATGACTGAGTATAGATTCTCAATCGAAAACAATGAGAGGATAGTAAGAAAAAGGCCCCTAAGGGTCCAAACAACACTGAAACAAGGCCCAAACGTGGCATTCCGCCCAATTTACAGAAATTCATTTCTAAAACTCATAAGTATCATATAGTTTCAACAAAATATGCAACTTTACACTTGCTACGGGACGGACCAAGTTACAATCCCCAACGGTGCATGCCCACACGCCTGTCACCTAGCATGTACGTCACCTCAAAATAGTAGAATGATACGAAATCTGGGGTTTCATACCCTTATGACTAGATTTGCAATCGTTACTTACCTCAAACCAATCAAATCTCTACCCCGCGATGCTCTTGCCTCTCGACTCGGCCTCCAAATGCTCCTAATCTATTCACAATCAGTACAATACCATCAATATACGCTAATGGAATGAATTCCACAAGAAAAAGTATCAAATTAGACCAAAAACCCGAAATCGGCTCAAACCTGGCCCCGGGACCACGTCTCGAAATCTGACAAAATTTACAAAACTAGAAAGCCCATTCACTCACGAGTCCATACATACAAAATTTATCAAAATCCGACCTCATTTGGTCCCTCAAATCCTTAAATCAAACTCTCCGAAATCCCAAGTCCTAACCCTTCATTTTCACCCCTAATTTCCACTAATTATATGATTAAGCAACGGTAAATCACCATATATACGAGTATTAGGGCTCAAGCAACTTACCTCACTGATATCCCCTTGAATCCCTCTTCAAAATCACTCCCAAAAGCTTCAAAACCGACTGAAAATGGTGAAGAATGGACCAAAATTCGCGAAGTGTGCAATTTATACTATTTGCCCAGGCTTTTCGCACTTGCAGCCAATTCTTCGCGCCTGCGGGACCGCACATGCGGTCAATTCGCCGCACCTGCGAAACTCACTTAATTCTTTAGCCTCCTCACCTGCGCCCAGGCCTCGCACCTGCGGGCTCGCAAGTGCGACCAATCCTTCGCACCTGCGCTCCAGCCTTGGCCTCCCATTTTCCACATCTGTGCTCCAAGTGTTGCACCTGCGGGCTCGCACCTGTGACTCCCCTTCCGCAGATGCGGAAAGACCAGCAAAATTCACACCAGCAGCTTTCAGACACTAAAAACCAATCCGTCGACCATCTGAAATGCGCCCGAGGCCCTCGGGACCTCAATCAAAAATACCAACAAGTCATATATCAACATACAAACTTAGTCGAACCTTCAAATCACTCCAAACAACATTAAAACACCAAATTACCCTCAGATTCAAGCCTAAGAACTTCAAATCTTCCGAATTCCACAAACAACGCCGAAACCTACCAAACCACGTCCGAATCACCTCAAATTTTACACACACGTCACAAATGACACTACAAACCTAGTTCAACTTCCGGAAATCCATTCCGAACCCGATATCAAATTTTCCACTGCCGACCGAAAATCGCCAAATTTCTAATTCGTCAATTCAAGCCTAATTCCACTACGGACCTCCATATCACATTCCTGACGCACTCCTAAGTCCAAAATTACCTAACGGAGCTAACGCAACCATAAAAGTTCAAATCCGAGATCGTTTACACATAGGTCAACATCCGGTTGACTTTTCCAACTTAAGCTTCTACTTTAGAGACTAAGTGTCTCATTCCACTCTGAAGCCACTCTGGACCTGAACCAACCAACCCGATACAACACAATATAGCTAAATAACACACAAAGAAATAGAAATGGGGGAAACGGGGTTATAACTCTCGAAAGGACCGGCCGAGTCGTTACATCATCCCCCTCTTAAACAACCGTTCGTCCTCGAACGGATCTAGAAACATACCTGGAGTCTCGAATATGCATGGATATCTGCTCCGCATCTCCCGCTCGGTCTCCCATTTGGCCTCTTCCACAGGCTGACCTCTACTGCACCTTTACCGAAGCTATGTCCTTTGACCTCAAATTTCTAACTTGCCGATCCAAAATAGCCACCGACTCTACATCATAAGTCATTTCACCCTCCAACTGAACTGTGCTGAAGTCCAAAATATGGGATGGATCTCCAATATACTTCCGGAGCATGGAATTATGAAACACTGGGTGCACACTCGACAAGCTAGGTGGTAAGGCAAGCGTATAAGCCACCTCCCCTATCCTCTGAAGCACCTCAAAAGGCCCAATGAACTGGGGGCTCAACTTTTCCCTCTTCCTAAACCTCATGACACCTTTCATGGGTGATACCTTCAGCAAAACCTTCTCCCTAACCATGAAAGATACATCACAGACCTTCCTATCCGCATAGATCTTCTGCCTAGATTGCGCCGTGCGAAGCCGCTCCTGAATCAATTTCACCTTATCTAATGCATCCTGGACAAAGTCTGTACCCAAGAGCCTAGCCTCACCTGGCTCAAACCATCCAACTGGAGATCTACACCTCCTCCCATATAAAGTATCGTACGGATCCATCTGAATACTCGACTGATAACTGTTGTTATATGCAAACTCCGCGAGTGGCAGAAACTGGTCCCATGAACCCCCAAAGTCAATGACACAAGCGCGCAACATGTCCTCCAAAATCTGAATAGTGCGCTCGGACTGCCCGTCCGTCTGAGGGTGAAAAGTTGTGCTCAACTCAACCTGAGTACCCAACTCTCGCTGCACGGCCCTCCAAAACTGCAATGTGAACTGAGTACCTCTATCTGAAATGATTGAAACTGGGACACCATGCAGGCGAACAATCTCTCGGATGTAAATCTCAGCCAACCGCTCTGAAGTGTAAGTAGTACCAACTGGAATGCAGTGCGCGGACTTGGTCAGCCTATCCATAATCACCCAAATAGCATTGAACTTCTTCGAAGTCCGCGGGAGCCCAACTACAAAGTCCATGGTGATCCGCTCCCACTTCCATTCTGGGATCTCTAATCTCTGAAGCAAGACACCTGTCTTTGGTGCTCATCATACTTAACCTGCTGATAGTTGAGACATCGAGCTACAAACCCAACTATATCCTTCTTCATTCGCCTCCACCAATAGTGTTGTCTCAAATCCTGGTACATCTTCACGGCTCCCGGATGGATGGAATACCGTCAGCTGTGGGCTTCCTCAAGAATAAACTCCCGAAGCCCATCTACATTAGGAATACATATCCGGCCATGCATCCTCAACACGCCGTCATCATCAATAGTCACATCCATAGCATCACCTCTCCGAACCCTGTCCTGAAGAACGAGCAAGTGAGGGTCATTATACTGACGCTCCCTGATACGGTCATAAAGGGAAGACTTTGAGACCACGCAAGCCAACACCTAACTCGGCTCCGAAATATCCAATCTCACAAGATGGCCCGCTAAGGCCTGAACATCCAATGCCAAAGGTCTCTCTGCTGCTGGAAGATATGCTAAACTCCCCAAACTCTCCGCCCGGCGACTCAAAGCATCGGCCACCACATTGGCCTTCCCCGGATGGTACAAAATAGTGATATCATAGTCCTTAAGAAGCTCTAACTATCTCCGCTGACACAAATTAAGATCCTTCTGCTTAAACAAATGCTGCAGACTCCGGTGATCAGTATAGATCTCACAATGAACCCCATACAAATAATGGCGCCAAATCTTCAAGGCGTGAACAATGGCTGCTAACTCAAGATCATGGACATGATAGTTCTGCTCATGGGTCTTCAACTGGCGCGAGGCATAGGTAATCACCCTACCCTCCTTCATCAGAACACAACTAATGCCTATCCTCGAGGCATCATAATACACGGTGTAAGAACCCGAAGTTGATGGCAGAACTAACACTAGAGATGTGGTCAAGGCAGTTTTGAGCTTCTAAAAGCTCTCCTCACACTCGTCCGACCACCTGAATGAAGAACCCTTTTGGGTCAATTTGGTCAAGGGCGAAGCAATAGATGAAAATCCCTCCACAAAGCGATGGTAATAACCCGCCAAACCAAGGAAGCTCCTGATCTCCGTGACTGAGGACGGTCTAGGCCAACTCTGCACCGCCTCTATCTTCTTCAGATCCACTTGAATACCCTCACTGGACACCACGTGTCCCAAGAATGCTACCGAACTGAGCCAAAACTCACACTTGGAGAACTTTGCATAAAGTTTCTCCTCCCTCAATCTCTGCAATACAATCCTCAAATGTTGAGCGTGCTCCTCCTGGCTACGAGAGTACACCAGGATGTCATCAATGAATACAACAATGAATTAGTGCAAATAGGGCTAGAATACATTGTTCATCAAATGCATGAATGTTGTTGGGGCATTGGTCTGCCCAAAAGACATCACCAAGAACTCATAATGGCCGTAACGGGTCTTGAAAGTTGTCTTAAGAATATCCGAATCCCGAATCTTCAGCTGATGATAACCGGACCTCAAATCAATCTCGGAGAACACCCTCGCTCCCTGAAGCTGGTCAAATAAATCATCAATACGAGGCAAAGGATACTTGTTCTTGACTGTGACCTTGTTCAACTGCCTGTAATCAATGCACATTCTCATGGAACCATCCTTCTTCTTCACAAATAAAACCGATGCACCCCAAGGTGACATACTAGGCCAAATAAACACTTTATTAAGGAGTTCCTGAAGTTGTTCTTTCAACTTCTTCAACTCCGTCGGTGCCATACGATACGGTGGAATAGAAATGGGCTGAGTGCCCGGCACCAAATCAATACCAAAGTCAATATCCCTGTCAGGCGGTATGCCCGACAGGTCCGCAGGAAACACATCCGAAAAATCACGTACCACCGGAACAGAATCAATGGCAGGAGTCTCTGCACTAACATCCCTCACAAAAGCCAAATAAGACGGGCAACCCTTCTCAACAATACACTGAGCCTTCAAATATGAAATTACCCTACTTGGTACATAATCTACAGAACCGCTCCACTCAACCCTCAGAAATCCTGGCATCACCAACGTCATGGTCTTTGCGTGACAATCTAGAACAACATGACATGGAGATAACCAATCCATACCCAATATCACATCAAAGTCAACCATACTGAGCAGCAAAAGGTCCACTTGGGTCTCCAGACCGCCAATAGTCACCACACATAATCGATATACGCGGTCCACAATAATAGTATCTCCCACAGGAGTAGATACATGAATAGATGAAACTAAAGACTCATGGGGCATATCTAGAAAATGGGTGAAATACAAGGAAACATGTGAATACGTGGAACCAGGGTCAAATAATACAGAGGCATCTCTGTGACAAACAGAGACAATACTTGTAATCACAACATCTGAAGCAATAACATCTGGTCTGGAAGGGAGGGCATAGAAACAGGCCTGGCCACCCCTTGATCTGCCTCCCCCTCTAGGGCGACCCCTAGCTGACTGACCTCCACCCTAAGCTGACTGGGCGGGTGGTGAAGTAACTGGTGCTAAAGTCGAAGGCTGACTCCTCTGCTGAGATAGACCTCCAAGACGACGAGGATACTGCCTCCACATATGCCCAACCTCCCCACACTCAAAACAACTCCCTGGTGTTAGTGGCGGGAACTGAAGGGAGCCTTGAGCACCGGGATAACTAGTAGAAGAACCTGGCATAGAGGAGCCCTGAACTGATGGGGCGGGGGATGAACTCTGAGCTGGAAGGGCACCGAGTGATGAGTGGCCCTGATGAGAACTGTGAGAATCATGGCCAGATGATGCACCCCGGTGAAATGGCTGAGCTGACTGAGCATGTCTGAAATGCCAACCTCTACCGTGCTGGAATTGACCCCCAAAAGGAGCACCGCTGAATCTGCCCTGACCACGAGGCCTCTTGGCCTCCCTCTCAACCCTCTCCTGACCGCGAACCATCTCAATCTGCCAAGCAATGTCGACAACCTCATCAAAGGTAGCATATGATACCCTCTCTCTGGTCATAAGCAACTGTAGCTAAAAAGTGAGACCATCAATAAACCTCATGATCCTCTCCTTGTCTGTGGGAACCAACCAGATGGCATGATGGGCCAAATCCAAGAATCGCATCTCATACTGTGTCACAGACATATCACCCTGGCAAAGCCTCTCAAGTTGTATGCGCAACTCCTCTCTGCGGGACCGAGGCACAAACTTCTCCAAAACGATCATAGAGAATTGCTACCAAGTAAGGGGTGATGCGCCAACAGGCCTACGCCTCTCGTAAGTCTCCTACCATCTGAGTGCAACCCCGAAAAATTGAAAAGTAGTGAATGAGACCCCACAAGTCTACAGAATACCAGTAGTACGGAGTATCCTCTGACACCTGTCCAAGAAGTCCTGAGCATCCTCTCTCTCTGTGCCACTGAAAGGTGGCGGTTGGAGCCTCCCAAACCTCTCAAACCTACGCTGATCATCCTCAGGAATAGCAGGAACCACATAATCCTATGCAGCTGCAAGCGGCTGGGCTGGTGGTGCCCCATATGTCTGGAGTCCCTGAACAACCTACTAGGGTGTGCGAGCGATGGGAGTCTGAGTGCCTGTGCCTCCCCCGGCCTGAGAAGTGGATGCGGCCGTCGAGATAGAGATCCCCTGAGCAAGGCCGGTACACGCTGTCATAATCTGAGCTAGGGCATCCTGAAGGCCTGGAATTACAATAGGCATAGGTGGTGCCTGAGCTGGTGCATCAACAATTGGAATCTGGTCCTGATCTGGGGCAACTGGTAGATCTGTAGGTTCTGCCCTAGCTACGATGTGGGCTGCACCTCTGCCCCTACCACGGCCTCTACTGCGGCCTCGGCCTCTCACGGCCCTGGCTGGTGGTAATGGTGGCTGACCCTCCTGACCGGTAGTACAAGTCCTCACCATCTGTTAGAGAATTAAATAACAGATGTTTAGTCACTAGAATCAACAGATTCGCATGACAAGAATTCAAGAATGTGGAGTTTCCTAAGGGTTCTGGAGCCTCTCAAAGATAAGTACATATGTCTCTGTACCGATCCGCAAGACTCTACTAAACCTGCTCACAACTCGTGAGATCTATGTAACCTAGGCTCTGATACCAACTTGTCACAACCCAAACTAGCCCTATCGTGATGGTGCCTATCGCGGAACTAGGAAAGCCGACTCATTCCCAAAATGATCCGATATTTTCATTTCAAAGAAAATTTCAAGGCTATTTAACATAAAATATTTCGTAAAGGAGTTCAAATCAAAACAAAAGTGCAGAAAAAAAAAGCCCGACATAGGGGTCTCACTAGTGATAAGAATCTACTCCAATTTGTCAGACAATATCGAGCTAACATAGTCTGAAAAATAGCTAAATAAAACTAAAGGAAGATAAGCGAGAGAAGAGCAGGGCTGCAATCTCCAGGCAGCTACCTTGCTATCCTCGAGAAAATCTGCAACCAGAATAGTCAACAGCCGCTGCTGTGTCCAGCTACTCCTGGATCTACACACAAGGTGCAGGGAGTAACGTGAGTATGCCAACTCAGTAAGGAATAACAGTAAATAAAGACTGATAAGTAGTGACGAGCAGTAATGCAAGTAAAGTTCATAAGACAAAAATTCAGTAAGACACAACATGCTTTAAAATCAGGGTTTGAATCAAATCAGCTCTTTTAAATCCAGTTCCAGAAAAATCATTTAAAGACATCTTTCAATAGTTTTTCAAACAAAGGCTCAATACAAAGGTGAGAAAAATAATGAAATCATAATCAGCCACTCGCGCAACATCACTCATATATAGCCCCTCAGGCAAACCTCACAATCACTCGTATACAGCCCCTCGGGTATACCTCACAATCACTCGTAAACAGCCCCTCGGGCATACCTCACCATCTCTCATGCCTCCCAGTCACTCAGAACTCGGCACTCACACTAAGTAGGTACCTGCACTCACTGGGGGTGTGTACAGATTCCGGAGGAGCTCCTTCAACCCAAGCACTATATCAAGCCAAATCATGGCATAAATCAATCAGGCCCTCAGCCTATAACAAACATGTTGCGGCGTGTAGTCCGATCACATAAATATCCTCATAAATCAGGCCATCGGCCTCACTCAGTCATAAACCTCTCAAGCCACTCGGGCTCTCAGTAAAAATAGGGTACTCGGCCCAAAACAACATTTATATGCATCAAAACAGAGTAATAAAATTGAGTTATGCAATAACCAGGTATAACCATGACCGAGTATAGATTTTCAATCGAAAACAATGAGAGGATAGTAAGAAAAAGGCCCCTAAGGGTCCAAACAGCACTGGCACAAGGCCCAAACGTGGCATTCCGCCTAATTTACAGAAATTCATTTCTAAAACTCATAAGTATCATATAGTTTTAACAAAATATACAACTTTACAGGTTCTACGGGACGGACCAAGTAACAATCCCTAACGGTGCACGCCCACACGCCTGTCACCTAGCACGTGCGTCACCTCAAAATAGTAGAATGATATGAAATCTGGGGTTTTATACCCTCATGACTAGATTTACAATCGTTACTTACCTCAAACCGGTCAAATCTCTACCCCGCGATACTTTTGCCTCTTGACTCGACCTCCAAATGCTCCGAATCTATTCACAATCAGTACGCTAATGGAATGAATTCCACAAGAAAAACTATCAAATTAGTCCAAAATCCCGAAATTGGCTCAAACCCGGCCACGGGCCCACGTCTCAAAATCCGACAAAATTTACAAAACTAGAAAGCCCATTCACTCACGAGTCTATACATATGAAACTTATCAAAATCCGACCTCATTTGGTCCCTCAAATCCTTAAATAAAACTCTCCAAAATCCCAAGCCCTAAACCCTCATTTTCACCCCTAATTTCCACTACATACATGATTAATCAACGGGAAATCACCATATATACGAGTATTAGGGCTCAAGCAACTTACCTCACTGATATCTCCTTGAATCCCTCTTCAGAATCACTCCCAAAAGCTTCAAAACCGACCACAAATGGTGAAGAATGGACCAAAATTCGCGAAGTGTGCAATTTATACTATCTGCCTAGGCTTTTGGCACTTGCGGCCAATTTTTTGTGCCCGCGGGAGTGCACCTGCGGTCAAATCGCCGCACCTGCGAAACTCACTTAATTCTTCAGCCGCCGCACCCACGCCCGGGCCTCGCACCTACGGGCTCACAGGTGCGGCCAATCCCATTTTCCGCATCTGTGCTCCAAGTCTCGCACCTGCGACTCCCCTTCCGCAGGTGCGGAAACACTAGCAGAATTCACACAGCAGCTCTCAAACACCAAAAAGCAATCCGTCGACCATTCGAAACACGCCCGAGGCCCTCGAGACCTCAACCAAAAATACCAACAAGTCATATATCAACATACAAACCTATCGAACCTTCGAATCACTCCAAACAACATCAAAACACCAAATTACCCTCGGATTCAAGCCTAAAAAATTCAAATCTTCCGAATTCCACAAACAACGCCGAAACTTACCAAACCAAGTCTGAATAACCTCAGATTTTATACACACGTCACAAATGACACCACGAACCTACTCCAACTTCTGGAAATCCATTCCGACCCCGATATCAAATTTCCACTGCCGACCAAAAATTGCCAAATTTCCAATTAGCCAATTCATGCCTAATTCTACTACGGACCTCCAAATTATATTCCGTACGCACTCCTAAGTCCAAACACACCCAATGGAGCTAACATAATCATAAAAATTCAAATCTAAGATTGTTTACACATAGGTCAACATTCGGTTGACTTTTCCAACTTAAGCTTCTACTTTAGAGAGTAAGTGTCTCATTCCACTTCGAAACCACTCCGGACCCGAACCAACCAACCCGATACAACACAATACAGCTAAATAACACATAAAGAAGTAGAAATGGGGGAAACATAATTATATCTCTCGAAACAATCGGCCTGGTCGTTACATCTTCCTTATAAATTGTCTGATGTGATTCCCTTATCTTCCATAAAGAATCGAGAATGAATATTTATCCTTCTTGATGCTCACAATCATGATCACAATTTATTCTTCAATCTCAACCTTCCTTCAGTGGGTAGCTTATGTATCTTGAGTTGGTTCTCACTTTCTTCTTCTTTCTTACCTTTCCTTCTTTGGATCCTTGATTGCTTCCTTCTTCTATCTTGCCATTTCTTCTTTGGATCCTTGATTTCCTGCAATATAAATAAGTTATTTTTTCATTATTAAAACACATATCTAACTATCTCCCTCTTTTTGATAATGACAAAAATAACTTAATTTATTTTACTTCCTTGTGCTTTTTATCTTGCTGTCGGCTCCCCCTAAACTTTTTATCGGGACTTTATGTTCCATATCCTGACTTATGAGTCAACTCCCCCTCAACTTGTTATCGCTTCTTCTGAGTCGACTCATCCCCAGCCAATTGACATCCTTCCTGCTAGTTGACTTAAATTGTCCCTGCATATTAATAGTTTTCCTTTCTCCCCCTTTGGCATCACTCAAAAAGAGGACTAAGCAGGTTTCATTACTAGTAGTTTAAAAAGTCTAACAACAAAAATATTATTACACATCCAAAAACAACCAAAATATTCAAGCTTCCCAAAAACTAATCAAGACATAAGCAAAAAGATAGTATTGTCTAACACACACAACTTATATCAACGACGAAGAAAGTAGGTAAGAGCATTAAAGATAGATTCCTTGAGATGTTCAAAGCATGTATTCATCGTGACTAAGATCCCATCAACACAATCATGGACTTCCTTGAAGGTTTTTATTGCTTTTTCAACAGTCTTTTGAACCATGACTCGCAACTTGGACACATCTAAACCTGTCTCTTTAGAGATCTCGTGGATATCTCCAACTGTGGACTGAGTGGTCAGAACAGATCCTTGATAACAGTCAGCTTGTTGTCAAGAACAGCAATCTTCTCAAGTAACTGTGGGTTATTCAAAGTAGTCTGAGGAGAACCAGCTTTTACCTTAGATCTATAAGGGACCATTTTGGCTTCAATTTCTTCTTTACCCAAGAACTATCCACAAAAACATAAACCATGCTGACAATTGTCTAGTATTGTAACACTTAGAGACTAACAACAACAACAATAACCTAGTATAATTCCACTAGTGGGGTCTGTGGAGGGTAGTGTGTACGCAGACCTTACCCCTACCCTGGTGTAGAGAGGATGTTTCCGATAGACCCTCGGCTCCCTCCCTCTAAGAACTCCCCACCTTTCTCTTGGGGTGACTCTAACTCACAATCTCTTGGTCGGAAGTGGAGGTTGCTCACTACTAGAGCAACTTACTCTTGTCCACTTGGAGATTGACACATACGTGTAATTAGAGAGGGGAATATTGAAAGCTTTGAGTAGACAAGTGATAACCATTCCATAGGGAAGACTCGATGGTTCTTCAGAGCATTCAATCATAAAATTGATTACCCATGAGGACAACTTCACTTGATGTTTAGTAAGAAGACAGTAGACCAAAAAGGTGTTTCTTTGAGATAGAGTGGAATAAGATCATGTTCTAGGGAGTATGGTGGTGGAAAAAATATAAGCAAGAACACGAGTTTCAATGTTAATGTCACTGGTCCCTAATTGGTTTGGCAAAGAGTAAGACAGAGATTCAGCAAGGCATCTTTGGCTTGCTCAAATGATACGTTAAAATCATCAGGCCAAGAATTTTTGAACAAAGTAGAGTAACCAGAACTTTTGCATTGAAACATAGAATCTGTAACGACTTGGCCGATTATTTCATATATTGTATCCTCGTTCCCCTATTTATTGCCTCTTCTATGTTTAATTGTGATTATGTGACTTTCCGGGGTGGTTGGATTAGTTTCAGGGAAGTTTTGGAGTGAATTGGGATACTTAGTCCCAAGGTAGAAGGCTTAAGTTAAAAGAGTTGACTGGATTTTTACTTTTACGTAGACGACTTTGGAATGGAATTTTAATAGTGTGAATATCTTCGTATGGTGATTTTTGATTTAGGCGTATGTCCGAATATTGATTTGGAGGTCCGTAGGTCATTTTGGCTTGAATTGACGAAAGTTGGAAAGTTGAAGGTTGGGAGGTTTGACTTAGAGTTGACTTAGTTGATACTGGGTTCAGATTTTGATTTTGGGGATGTAATAGGTCCTTTGTGTCATTTAGCACTTGCCTGCAAAATTTGAAGTCATTCAGAGTGATTTGATATGGTTCGACATTAGCTTTAGAAGTTGGAAGTTCATTAGTTCATTAGGCTTGAATTGGGTGCAATTCGTGGTTTTGATGTTGTTTTGTATAATGTGAGGCCTCGAGTAGTTCGTATTGGGTTTTGGGATTGGGTGGTGTGATTGGACGCAGCCCCGGGGGCCTCAGGTGTGTTTTGAATGGGGTTTAGACCATTTCCCTCATATTTGGACTGATGTTCTGATGTCTAGTGTATCCTTCTTTGCGATCGCGACATAGTGGTTGCATTCACGGAGTGTTATTTGGTGGTATGTGGTTTTGTTCTTCACATTCGCGAAGAAGGTGATGCGTCCGCGAAGCTTTAGAGGGGTTGTGCATTACGATCGCAAGCAGGGAGCCGCGTTCCCGTAGGAGAGAGAGGCCGACTTGGGCACCAGGCCTTAAGCCTTTACGTTCGTATAAGGATGGGCGTGTTCGCGTAGGCATAGCATTGTGGGGCATCGCGTTCGCGACCTGGACGTCGTGTTCACGTAGAAGGTTTTGGCAACTGAAGAACTTTGTTCTTCGCGACCATGAAGGACTTTACACGATCGCGAAAGGTAAACACCTGGGCAGAATGTTTAAAATTACATTTTGAGGGTTACAGTTATTATATCACAATTTTAGTGAGGGAGCTCGGTTTTGGGCGATTTTGGAGAGGATTTTCATGATTTAGATCGAGGTAAGTGTTTTTGACTCAGATTTGTTATTATTTCATGATTCCATCTTTATTTTTAGCATGTAATTGGTGAATTAAAGTGCAGAAATGGGGGATTTTAGTAAAAACTTCCTAAAGTAAAAATTGAGGATTTCAAGGTCGAATCAGTGTAAAAATTGGTATGGTTGAACTCGTAATTGAATGAATGTTTGGAATTTGCAAGTTTGATTGGGTTCTGGGGTGCGGGCCCGGGGTTGACTTTTTGATTTTGTTAAAGATCCAAACTTTATTATTTGAAGTTGTTTCCTACATCATTATTTGATGATATTAAGATTCGAGTCGTTTGCAGGCCGATTCGCATGGGAAGAGCTTGTTGGAGTATTGACTTGCGCGTTTTGAGGTATGTAACATTTCTAAACTTGGAATTGAGGGTATTTATCCCTGGGAACCATGTTATTTGTGATGTGTTGGGGTGACGCACATGCTAGGTAACGGGTGTGTGGGCGTGCATGGGGTAATCATGATCCGGGTTGACTTTTGTACTTGTTGCTATCATGTTTTGTTATATCCGTGTTTTTCCTACTTGTTATATTAATTGAGCCATGATTCATGTTAGGACTCAAACTTAGGCTATGTGGTTATTTGATTAGGACCTGATGAGGCTATTTCTGTTATTTTGGATTAACTTATTTAACTGTATTATACCCCCAGCCATAATTCTTCCTTTGTATATCATATCTCAGTCTATGCTCACCATTCATTGTTACATCGTATGTTATCATTGTTCCCCTATGTGGTGTTGTTGGATCGAGTGGTATGAGATTGTGAGCCTTGAGATTCGAGAGGTTGATGACCGAGGAGGGCCTTAGAGCCATTTTGAGAGTGTTATTATGGATCGGGCTGCACGCCACATCAGACTGTATTAGCGCTTAGGCAGGATCCGCCCCTCAGGAGTCTGACATACCAGCAGTGAGCGCAGATATAATGTTATATATACAAGTGTTTTGGTAAGGGGCATTTATTCCAGGCACCAGTACAGTGCTGAGTGATTGTGTGTGTGTGATGAGGTGGGCATTTGAAACAGACAGCTGGAGTGCGATGGGAGTGAGAGTACCTGAGTATACCACCGTGAAACCATTCATTTGACATGAATACTTGACATGTAGGCATGGAGATGTATCATTCCTCATGCTAGCTGTAACTGACATGTTCTTATCAATGTTGGGCTTTAATGGTTATACTTGAAAGAGTGTCTAAACTCATGAAATAAGAATGAGTTAATTATGATAATTCATTTGAGTAACTTATTGCTAGCGTCATCATTATATTTGTGTTGTCATTTATATTTGTTTCTGTCTGTCTTCTTGTGAGCTCATCACAACTTTCAGCCCAAGGTTAGTTTTGTTACTTATTGAGTACATGAGGTCGGTTGTACTCATACTACACTCTACACTTCGTGTGCAGATCTAGGTACATCTGGTCGTGGTGATGGCTAGAGTCGTGCTAGTACCAGCGCTTGGAGACTTTGAGGTAGTTATTGTGATGCCCGCAAACCTTGACTCTCTTTGCTTTATTTCCCTTATTACTGTTCTATTGTCGAGACAAATGTACTAAGGATTTGGTTTGTAGTTTGATATTGAGTAGCGCCCATGTACTCGTTGACACCAGATTTTAGGAATGGTTATAGCAATATTATTTTTGTTTTTATAATTATGATATATCTACTGTTTGGTTTATTAAACCATGTTCATTCAAATATTTATCTATTATATTACTGTTGGCTTGCCTGGCATACAGTGTTAGGCGTCGTCGCAACTCTGGTAGGAGTTGGGTCGTGACAAGTTGGTATTAGAGCACTAGGTTGCTTAGGTCTCACGAGTCATAAGCAAGTTTAGTAGAGTCTTGCGGATCGGTACATAGATATTTGTACTTTTCCTGGAGAGGCTACTGAACTGTTAGGAAACTCCACTTTCTTGCATTCTTGTCGTACGGATTTGTTATTTCCGAAGTTTGAAACCTGACTCTTCTATTCTATCACAGATGGTGAGGACACGTGTGACCGCGTCAGGCGGATGGCTAATAGTACCAACAGTTAGGACTGCAAAAGACCGGGGCCACAGTAGAGGCCGAGGTGTAGCTTGTACTACAGCCAAAGAAGCATATGTGGAGCCACCAATTGCTCTAGCCGAGGAGTAGGTACAAGACGTTGTTGAGTCAGGGGGACCAGCACATATACCAAAAGTGCCCACTGTTATCCTTATCCTTTAGGAGGCCTTGGCCCAGATTTTGACTGTGTGCACGAGCCTAGCTAAGGCGGTTTTGGTTCCAACTACATCAGCCGCTTTGCATGCTAGGGTAGGTGCCCAGACTCCTGCCGCAAATAACTCAGGGACTTCATACATCAGGTGTATTGCTAGTTCAGTCGGTTGCTGCTACTCGGGTCAGGGTTTGCGTATCTATGAGTAATGAGGAGAAGAATGGATTAGAGTAGTTTGGGAAACTTAAGCCTCCAGAGTTTAGTGGGGCAGAGTTGGAGGATGCTTAGGACTTTCTGGATAAGCGTCAGTGAATTTTTCGCACAATAAGTCTGTTGGACACTAGTGGGGTTGCCTTTACTTCATTTCAGCTAAAATGAGTAGCCTACATATGATGGCATTCTTACAAGTTGAGCAGTCCTTCCGACGAAACACCACTTACGTGGCATTAGTTCTCAGTTCTCTTCTTAGAGAAATTTGTTCCACAAACTTGCGGAGAGGAGTTCTGTATGCAGTTTGAGAATCTATGCTAGAAGGGTATGACAGTGACTCAGTATGAGATGAGATTCTCGAATTTGGCTTGGCATGTAGTATGGTTAGTTCCCACTGAGAGAGAGAGAGATAGAGAGGATCAGGAGGTTCATTGATGGCCTCAACTATAGTCTACGCTTCAGTTTGGCTTGAGAGGCCGAGATGGATGTTAGGTTTACCACGTGGTCGACATTTCTAGGCTCTTAGAGTCGGTTCGCAGGCTTGAGCGGGAGGGAAAGAGGCCCCGTGTTTCAGGCGGTTTTAGTGGTACCTCATCTGGAGGTCGGTCACATCACAGTAGAGGTCATCCTTATATGCCCACTCAGATGGTTTGTCCGGTTCATCGTGGTGCATTAGCTAGCCATGGTTCATACAGTACTCATCTGATTCCATCATCTTTCAGTGCACTCCCAGCTTAGAGTTCGTACCGTGCTCCATCAGTTTAGGGTTTGTCAGTACAGGGTTCTTCCAGTGGTTATTCTAGTTCTCGAGGTCCGGTTTAGGCCTCACATTCATCCCTAGATTGAAGTTCCTTCGAGTATGGAGAGTTGGGGCATGTGAGGAGTAATTTCCCCATTTTATCAGAGGTCTCATGCAGCAGAGAGGTCAGGTTACTACTTCCGCACCAGTTACTACAACGCCCGCTCAGCTATCTCGGGGTGAGACTCAGGCAGTTCAAGGTCACCCTACAGAAGGAGGTCGATTAGGTGGTGGTCAGAGGTATTTGCTTTTGATTATATGATCATAAGTATTGTTTCAGTATTCCACAAGGATGCTTCAGTATTATTTGATCCATGTTCCACTTATTCATACATATTATCATACTTTGCTTGTTATTTGGATATGCCCCGTGGTTCTTTAGCTCGTTTATGTATCTATGCTTGTGGGTGATTCTATTGTTGTGGACCATGTGTACCAGTAGTGTGTGGTGACTATTAAGGGTTGTGATATAAGAGTTGATCTTTTACTACTCAGCATGATTAATTTTGACATGATGTTGGGCATGAATTGGTTGTCGCCATGTTATACTATTTTGGATTGTCATGCTAGGATTGTGACGTTGGTGATACTGGGGTTTCCTAGGTTGAGTGGAGAGGTTCTCTATATTATGTTCCCAGCAGAGTGATTTCATAGTTGAAGGCTCAACGGATGGTTGAGAAAGGATGTTTGGCATATTTGTCCTTCGTGAGGGATGTTAGTGCTGATGCTCCTAGCGTTGAGCTAATTCCGGTGGTGAGAGACTTTCTAGATGTATTTCCTGCAGATATGCCGGGCATGCTACCCGACAGGGACATTAAGTTTGGTATTGATCTGCTGCCGGGCACCCAACTTATATCTATTCCACCATATCGCATGGCACCAGTGAAATTGAAAGAGTTAAAGGAACATCTTCAGGAGTTGCTTGATAAGGGGTTCATCAGGCCCAGTGTGTCGCCTTGGGGTGTGCCGCTTCTATTTGTTAACAAGAAGGATAGTACTATACATATGTGTATTTATTACAAGCAGTTGAAAAAAGTTACAATTAAGAACAAGTACCCAGTACCGCCCATTGATGAATTATTTGACCAGCTTCAGGGTGCTAGAGTATTTTCGAAGATTGATTTGAGCTCAAGGTATCATCAGTTGATGATTCGAGATTTTGATATACTGAATACGACTTTCAAGACGGTCACGACGAGTTTCTAGTATTGTCTTTTAGGCTGACCAATGCCCCAACAAACTTTATGCACTTGATGAATAGTGTATTCCAGCCGTATCTTGATTCATTCATCATCATGTTCATTAATGACATATTGGTGTACTCACACATCCAAG